>NC_058373.1:12550000-12725000 GCF_018350175.1 Felis catus
TGAGAGCTTGGAACCTTGGGAGCCACTACCATCTCTCTATGATTTTGATTTTTTTTAATGCTTACTCATTGACTTAGAGAGAAAGAGACGCAGCGTGAGCAGGGGAGGGGCAGAGAGGGAGGGAGACACAGAATCCGAAGCAGGCTCCAGGCTCGGAGCTGGCAGCACAGAGCCCGACACGGAGGGGTGGGGGGGCGTGGGGGGGGGGTCGAACTCAGGAACCAGGAGATCGTGACGTGGGCCGAAGTCAGACGCTCAACCGACCGAGCCACCCGGGTGCCCCATCTATGATTTTGAAGCAAGATGAGGCAAATGGAAGTATCCAGGTCAGAATCCAGCATGCCAGCAGACTTAGATTTTTGTATTTTCTGCAGTACTATTTGACATCTTGCTCTGATGTAGAAGAAAAGGCAAGAAAATAAAGATGCCGATTCCATACGCTACATGGAAGCCCGGGACTGAGAAACACTAGCAGCAAACATCTGTCTCAAACATGGTCAGTGTTTCTTTGGCGCCGTAAATCGGATGTGGTTGCAAAGACCTGTTTTGCCTCCAAGTTATTAACTTCATGCAGGTGAAAGGAGATGCCTGCAATTAGTATGCTCGCTGCTGTGGCCGCTAACTCAGAAGGAAAGAAAGAAAGAGAGAAAAAAAAAAACGTGGTTTGAAAATTATGCCTTTGAGGCTCTGGCTTGGGCTTTCCATAATTGGATACAAATACGAAGCCCTGGAAGGGCATTACTGTGAGATTTAGCATGGGATTATTTAATCATGGATTTAAAAAGGCAGAATGCTGTGGGTGCCAAGAAACCACAGGATTGTAAAGCATAGTTGTGGTTGTGGAAGAATGAGCTGCCACCTGTACGTCTGCACCTGGTTATCACAAGAGGAGAGTTTGTTTTGCCATTGGTCTGTCCATTCCCCTCCTCAGGACGTTAGCTGGCATCTGTGAATGTTACCTTGTTTGGAAATAGAGTCTTTGAAGATACCAGTAAGATGTAGGTCATGGTGACACAGGGTGGGCAGTTAATCCAACCTGACTGGTAACCTTATAAGAAAAGGAAAAGAGAGACAAACGTGGACACTCGAGGAGAGGAAACTGGCAAATGAAGACGCAGGCACACGGAGGGAAGGGTAGCTTGTGAAGATGAACACAGAGATGGGCATGAGACGGTTATAAACCAGTGAGTGCCAAGGAGAGTCGTCAACATCAGAAGTCCGTCATGTTGGAAATCTTGTTTTCTATTCTTTTTCAATAAATTTGTTTAAAACCTTTTATTTATTCTTGAGAGACAGAGCACAAGTGGGGTAGGGGCAGAGAGCGAGGGAGACACAGAATCTGAAGCAGGCTCCGGGCTCTGAGCTGTCAGCACAGAGCCTGATGCAGGGCTCGAACCCCTGAACCATGAGATCATGCCCTGAGCCGAAGTCGGACGCTTAACCGACTGAGCCACCCAGGTGTCCCGGAAATATTGTTTTCTAGAGACTTTAGAGGAAGCATGATCCTGCTGACACCATGATTTTAAACTTTCAGCTTCTAGAACTGTGACACGATAAATTTTTGTTCTTTTGAGCCATCAAGTTTGTGGTCCTTCCTTACAGCCCTAGAAAACTAATATACTATGCGGTATGCTGGATACTGGATGTACTGAAATGAAGACACTTCCAATCCTGTGTTTCAGGAACTCCCAGCCAAGTGCCTGGGCTACGAACCAAGATTTCAATCTCTGAGATGAGAGCTGTATCGAGATATTAATTGGTACTAGGGAGGCGCAAAGGAGGGGCACGAGAAAGCTTTTCAGGGAGATGCTTTTTGAGTTGCAGCTCAAAAGACGGTTAGGCATTTGCCAGATAAATCACAGGATATAATGTCTTTACTTCAGGAAATATCATGCCGGAGAGAGCTGGTGGGAGGCGCAGGTTAATTCAAGAAGGAGTCGCCACCTTGAACGGGATACCCTTGGATGGCAATAAAAATGAACATGTTCCTCATCTTCGATGACGATGTCAACGGAGATGATGATATCTTATCACCCTTTGCGGAGGTTCCCTTAGGGCAACTGTTCTTACATCACACATTGTCTTATTTAACTCTCTCAGCAGATCTACACAGGAACTATTAGCATCTGCATTATACCAATGGAAAAACTGACCCCCGAAGAGTTTAAATAACTGCCATAAAGGCCCCACAGCTAGTAATTAGAAGCAACTCTTGAGATGCCCTTCACACTCTATGGCGTATGTCTTTCCAAGATCACAGGCTTGAATAAAGAAGTCACGGAGCTCTGAGTTGGGCTTATGTTCTCGAGTTGATGGTAGATTTCGCTTTGCACACGAATTGTCTCACCCTTTGAAATTAAGTTCTGCTCTACAGGGGCCCTCTCCACAGTCACCTCTAACTCTCCGTTCCTTCAATCATCTTCATCCATTCAGCACCCGTGTAGGCACCGTGGTAGAAGGTGCGTGTCAGGCGACCCTGTGTATGCAGTTTCTTTTACCACGTTAGCCACTTGGCCCATTTCTATTTTTTCCTGTGGGGTGGACTCTGTCTTTGAATTCCAGTTGCTAAGAAGCACTGGATGTCAACCAGATGAGCTCCCCCCGCTAAAATCGATCGGCCAGCTGCATGAAATAAAGGACAATCGTTCTGCTGTAAATAGGGCAGCAAATGTCTTTTATTTTCTGTTTTGCTTAGCACTTAGCACTTTGAATGAATATCGGTGGCTTATATATATCTCCGAGATTCAGATCCCTTTTTGGGACTATCTAGCTATGCATAAACGTGTAAGGTGTCAGAACGACCACAGCATCCCTTCCTCTCTTCCGGTTTTCAAAGGATTAAAAGGCAATTGACAAACTGTCACAGCCAAGCCGAGCCTAGAGACGTGATGACTAACATAATGTGGATGAGATCCTGAAACAAAAGAGGGCATGAGGTAAAAACTGAGGAGATCTGAAGCAAGTATGGACTTTAGTTAAACTAATGCATCAATATCGATTCCTTTATTACGACAAATATACCACACCGATGTCAGATGTTAAAAACGTGGGAAACTGGCTGTAAGCTATGTGGGAATGATCTGTCCCCTCTTTGCAATTTTTCTATAAATCTAAAGCCATTTTAAAATTAAGAAGAAGTCAAACACGATTTCCGTAACGGCTGTTTAAATTTCTATCTGGATAGTTCCCTCTCTGCTCCTTCATTTGAATTCTTCTGGGCTGCCTTCAGACATGTTTCTGTGTTGTAAAAAGAGCTGCCTTAGATGGCTTGCAAGAGCTTGGGCCAGAAGCAGCTGACTTTTTGTCTGTGAGGCATCTCTGTCGAAGATGAGAAAGTGCTAGACAGAAACAAATGAGGAAGGGACCTGTCCAGGACTCTCGGGAAAGGTAAAAAGTATGCAAGATTCCTGCCAAGAAGCCTTGAGGAAAATTCCTCCCTGAACTGAAATTTATTGACTAACATAACTCAATCTATGTCGGAGATGATATTAAACGCCTTATCACATGGCACGTCTATCACAAAAGCCCCAATGACTATTTTTGGGGTGAAGCAAGTCAGAGCAAAAAACTTCTTTCCCATTGCTATTTATTTATTTATTTATTTATTTATTTATTTTTTCAACGTTTATTTATTTTGGGGACAGAGAGAGACAGAGCATGAACGGGGGAGGGGCAGAGAGAGAGGGAGACACAGAATCGGAAACAGGCTCCAGGCTCTGAGCCATCAGCCCAGAGCCCGACGCGGGGCTCAAACTCACAGACCGCAAGATCGTGACCTGGCTGAAGTCGGACGCTTAACTGACTGCGCCACCCAGGCGCCCCATCCCATTGCTTTTTAAACTGAAGGTTGTTTTTATTTTCCCATGTAAGAGTAATGCAGACTTATTTTAGAAAATGTAACATTAAAGACATTTGAAAAAAAATCCATCTTTTCTTTTCATCTGGGGGTGGGGGGAACGACTACTGTTTTGACGTATTCATTCCAAATAAGTGTTAAATAAATGTTACTTTCCAGAATTCTTGGCTAATTTACCAGAAAATGCAAATGATGAAAGCTTTTTTTAAAAGCCTTTTCTGAGCTTTTTTCTAATAATAGACTATCTTATTTTATTAAAAAAATCAGGGACTCATAACCAGTAAAGAAATCGAATCAGTAATCAAAAATCTCCCAAAAAGCAAGAGTGCAGGGCCACGTCGCTTTCCAGGGGAATTCTACCAAACATTTAAGGAAGAGTTAACATCTATTCTCTTGAAGCTGTTCCAAAAAATAGAAATGGAAGGAAAACTTCCAAACTCTTTCTATGAAGCCAGCATTACCTTAATTCCAAAACCAGACAAAGACCCCACTAAAAAGGAGAACTATAGACCATTTTCCCTGATGAACATGAATGCAAAAATCCTCAACAAGATATTAGCCAACCAGATCCAACAATACATTAAAAAAATTATTCACCACAACCAAGTGGGATTTATACCTGGGACGCAGGGCTGGTTCAATATCCACAAAACAATCAGTGTGATTCATCACATTAATAAAAGAAAGGACAAGAACCACATGATCCTCTCAATGGATGCAGAGAAAGCATTTGACAAAATACAGCATCCTTTCTTGATAAAAACCCTCAAGAAAGTGGGAATACCAGCATCATACCTTGAGATCATAAAAACCATATATGAACGACCCAACGCTAATATCATCCTCAACAGGGAAAAACTGAGAGCTTTCCTCCTTAGGACAGGAACAAGACAGGGATGTCCACTCTCGCCACTGTTATTCAACATAGTATTGGAAGTCTTAGCCTCAGCAATCAGACAACACAAAGAAGTAAAAGGCATCCAAATTGGCCAGGAGGAGGTCAAACTTTCACTCTTCGCAGATGACATGATACTCTATATGGAAAACCCAAAAGACTCCACCAAAAAACTGCTAGGACTGATCCATGAATTCAGCAAGTTGCAGGATATAAAATCAATGCACAGAAATAATTTGCATTCCTATACACCAACAATGAAGCGACAGAAAGAGAAATCAAGGAATCGATCCCATTTATAATTGCACCAAAACCCATAAAACACCTAGGAATAAATCTAAGTAAAGAGGTGAAAAATCTATACACTGAAAACTATAGAAAGCTTATGAAAGAAATAGAAGAAGACACACAAAAAATGGAAAAATATTCCATGATCCTAAATAGGAAGAGCAAATATTGTTAAAATGTCAATACACCCAAAGTAATCTACATATTCAATGCAATAACTATCAAAATAACACCAGCATTCTTCAAGAGCTAGAACAAAGAATCATAAAATTTGTATGGAACCAGAAAAGACTCCGAATAGCCAAAACAATCTTGAAAAAGAAAGCCAAAGCAGGAGGCATCACAATCCCAGACTTCAAGCTGTATTACAAAGCTGTAATCATTAGGACAGTATGGTATTGGCACAAGAACAGACACTCAGATCAATGAAACAGAATAGAGAACCCAGAAATGGGCCCACAAATGTATGGCCAACCAGTCTTTGACAAAGCAGGGAAGAATATCCAATGGAATAAAGACAGTCTCTTCAGCAAGTGGTGCTGGGAAAACTGGAAAGTGACATGCGGAAGAATGAACCTGGATCACTTTCATACATCATACACAAAAATAAATTCAAAATGGATGAAAGAACTAAATGTAAGACAGGAAGTCATCAAAATCCTCGAGGAGAAAGCAGGCAAAAACATCTTTGACGTTGGCCACAGCAACTTCTTACTCAACACATCTTTAGAGGCAAGGGAAACAAAAGCAAAAATGAACTATTGGGACCTGCTCAAAATAAAAAGCTTCTGCACAGTGAAGGAAACAATCAACAAAACTAAAAGGCAATCGACGGAATGGGAGAAGATATTTGGAAACGACATATCAGATAAAGGGTTAGTATCCAAAATCTATAAAGAACTTATCAAACTCAATACCCAAAACACAAATAATCCACGGAAGAAATGGGAAAAAGACATGAATAGACACTTCTCCAAAGAAGACATCCAGATGGCCAACCGACACAAGAAAAAATGCTCAACATCACTCATCATCAGGAAAATGCAAATCAAAACCACAATGATATACCACCTTACACCTGTCAGAATGGCTAACATTAACAACTGAGGCAACAGCAGATGTTGGCAAGGAAGTGGAGAAAGAGTATCTCTTTTTCATTGTTGGTGGGAATGCAAGCTGGTGCAGCCACTCTGGAAAACAGTATGGAGGTTTCTCAAAAAATTAAACATTGAACTACCCTACGACCCAGCAATTGCACTCCTAGGTATTTATCCAAGGGATACAGGTATACTGTTTTGAAGGGACACATGCACCCCCATGTTTATAGCAGCACTATCAACAATAGCCAATATGGAAAGAGACCAAATGTCCTCTGATGGATGAATAGATAAAGAAGAAGTGGTATATATATATACACACATGAGCAATCAAAAAGAATGAAATCTTGCCATTTGCAGCAACATGGATGGAACTAGAGCGTATTATGCTAAGTGAAATTAGTCAGAGAAAGACAAATATCATATGACTTCACTCATATGAGGACTTTAAGATACAAAACACAGGAACATAAAGGAAGCAAAAATAATCTAAAAACAGGGAGGGGGAGGGGCGCCTGGGTGGCGCAGTCGGTTAAGCGTCCGACTTCAGCCAGGTCACGATCTCACGGTCTGTGAGTTCGAGCCCCGCATCAGGCTCTGGGCTGATGGCTCGGAGCCTGGAGCCTGCTTCCGATTCTGTGTCTCCCTCTCTCTCTGCCCCTCCCCCATTCATGCTCTGTCTCTGTCTGTCCCAAAAATAAAAAAAAAAAATAAAAAAAAGTAAAAACAGGGAGGGGGACAAACCATAAGAGACTCTTAAATATGGAGAACAAACAGAGGGTTACTGGAGGGGTTGGGGGAGGGGGGATGGGCTACATGGGTAAGGGGCATTAAGGAATCTACTCCTGAAATCATTGTTGTACTCTAGGCTCACTAATTTGGATGTACATTTAAAAAATTAATTAAATTACAAAAACATCAGGGATTGTAAACAGAGGGGCTCTGTTTTGCTTCAAGTTTGTGTCTTTTTTTTAAAGTTTTTATTTAAATTCCAGTTAGTTAACATACAATGTAATATTAGTTTCGGGTGTACAATACAGGGATTCAACACTTCCCTACATCACCCGATGCTCAATCACAAGTGCCCTGCGTAGTGCCCATCACTTATTTTACCAATCCCTCCCCTCCCCTCCCCTCCCCTCTGGTAACCAGGAGTTCTACTCTACAGTCAAGAGTCTGTTTCTTGGTTTGCCTCTCTTTCTCTTTCTCTTTTTTCCCTTTGCTCATTTGTTTAGTTTCTTAAACCCCACACACGAGTGAAATCATATGGTATTTGTCTTTCCCTGACTTACTTCGCTTAGCATAAACTCTCGAGCTCCACCCACGTCATTGCAAATGGCAAGTTCTTACCAATCTTGAAAACTTTGGGGCTGCTTTTTTTTTTGGAAGCAAGAAAATATGTCTTTACTTAGTGGCCATTTGGTATGTGTTCAATGCCAGCAAATTCCTTCTGTCCTCTCTCAGTTCATCTGAGATTCCTCTCAGACTGTGATCTGAAGAAGCGTCACTGAGGAGCAAGGGCTCCTGGGAGGAGTTCAGAGAATCTGGGGCAAAATGCAGTGTGTGCTCCACACCTGCCAAATGCAATCTCACAGGTGAGAATTGGAGATGGCATTTGTTGGATCTTCTCTGTAACCCCAGCTCCCCCCCATGGATCCCTACTTTCAGCTGGAATGAACCGAGGTATGACCCGATGATGGGGGAGCAGCATGAAACACTGAAAAAGAATAAGGACTTTCCCATCAGGTACACCTGCACTTGAATCCTGACTTCAACGTGTACTACCCGTGAGTTGTGTAAATTACATCACTCTTCTGTACCCTAATTTTTGATTTGTAATACAAAGATTAATACACTGACACATACTTGCTGAGCAGTAATTGGAGTTCTTTTATATTCTCTTCGCTTTGCTGTGTTTCCTTCTGTCTTGTGCTAAGATTTACTTACCCTTTAACCTTCCTGATAGGTTCTGTTGTCCAAGTTATAACAGTAAGGTGGAAAATGCAATTTTAAATACCCTTTTGGCGGCCAGGGGGCATCATTTGGTCTTTGGTTTTTGGTCTCTGATTGATTCATTTTCACTGTGATCACTTTCCCTTGTAGAGATTTAGAGTCATGGTCCTGCCCGGGACTGGACCACTGTGAAGTCCAAGCTGGACAGTCTGTGGAGGAAAAGTCAAACTGCTTTGTGCAAGTTGACCTTGTGTAGATGTAGTAGGTCAACTGATTGATTGCATTTTTTTTCAACGTTTATTTATTTTTTTGGGGACAGAGAGAGACAGAGCATGAACGGGGGAGGGCAGAGAGAGAGAGGGAGACACAGAATTGGAAACAGGCTCCAGGCTCCCAGCCATCAGCCCAGAGCCCGACGCGGGGCTCGAACCCATGGACCGCGAGATCGTGACCTGGCTGAAGTCGGACGCTCAACCGACTGCGCCACCCAGGAGCCCCTGATTGCATTTTTTAAATAAGCTGCTTGTCTGGATGCAGTGTTGCATTTGTGTTTGTTTGTTTTCACCCTGTTCCTAGATCTACTTTCAGAATCAAATAAATTAAACAAACATCATAGAATAAAAGACAGTAGAATTGTTTTTTTTCTAACCACCAAGCACAGTATCTCTGAATTTATTTTTTTAATTTTTATTGTTTGTAATTTTTTAATGTTTATTTATTTTTGAGAGAAAGAGAGAGAGAGAGAGAACGAGAGAGAGAGAGAGAATACAAGTGGGGGAGGAGCAGAGAGAAAGGAAGACACAGAATCTGAAGCAGGTTCCAGGCTCCGAGCTGTCAGCACAAAGCCTAACACGGGGCTCAAACTCATGAATCTCAAGATCATGAGCTGAGCCAAAGTCGGATGCTTAACCAACTGAGCCACCCAGGTGCCCCAGTATCTCTGAATTTAAAGCAATCCTCGGGTGCTGTTGCTCAGGGCCAGATACTTTCCTTCCCCAAAGGCCAAGTCCCACTGGTCATACCGTCAAGCCTGAATCAAGCTTTGACAGTGAAATGTGTCCCATAACCTGTGCTCCTGGACCTCTATACAGTCTGCTTGGAGTATGACCTACATCACATTAAAAACCAGTTTGTGCCCAGGATTATGTCATCCCATTAGAGGTCTGCTGGTCAAAGGCAAGAAGCCATGAAACTCTCTTTCTTTTAGGCTATGGGCTTTGCCACCTCATAGTGTTTACATTTTTAATAAGTGATGAGAGAATTTGCAATAGTCTGTGGACGTCTTGACCTAAAGATGGAATGACTTGGGTAGACCCTGGCCTTAAATGAATAGTCACTGTTCATGCTCCTGTACCAATTCATCACTAGCAAAGTCTGAGCTCATGTCTGCTTCTTAATACACAAAGAGTCTATAAATTCAATGATGGTCAAACTATTCTTCTAGATCATTAAATTATATAGTGGGATTTTATCATATGAGTCTTGGCCTTGGCAATTCATCATTTTGAAGAAAGGTTATGGCTATACGTAGCTGTAAAATTGCTCCCAAATAAATATTCTACATGGAAAGAAGTATGATATTTGCTCTAACAGAAAGCAGGGACAAATTAATTTTATTATTGTTTGATATATGCCAATGCTGTTATCTTTCATTACGAGAATAATGGTAAAGGGCTTACATTAATTAAAAGTTCCCAGTATATTATAAAAACTTGAGGATGTGTTGTTGGATGGCTGATAAAATAACTAGTTGGGGAACTACAAGCTATCTGGAAGAACAAGGTTTTTCAAATGCCACAGCTTTTAAAAGAGCTATAACTGTGGACATAATTATGAAATTAAATCTCTTTATTGTTTTAGTTTTACCTCAGCAATCTATTTTTAGCTTGTTATTTTAAATGGGTTGCAAGGTCTTACACCCATAAAAATCCCAAGTCCTACAAAGACTAAAGTGGTCATACAGGTTGGCTTAAACGTGCAGACAAGACCAGCCTGGGGGCATCTGGGTGACTCAGTCGTTTGGGCATGTGACTTCAGCTCAGGTCATGATCTCATGGTTCATGGATTTGAGCCCCACATTGGGCTCTGTGCTGACAGTTCTGAGCCTGGAGCCTGCTTCGGATTCTGTGTCTCTCTCTGCCCCCCCTCCCCCCCCCCCGGCTTATGCTCTGTCTCTCTGTCTCTCAAATAAATAAACATTAAAAAAAAAAAAAAAGACCAGCCTGTCTCAAGGTCTTAGAACTCCCGGATGGCGACCCTATTTCTTCCCTTGGTATAATTGATCACAAAACAGAAGTTTTCAGGTAAAGAATAAATCACATCCCATAGCACAAACCAATGTTATTTATTTAAAAATTTGTTAATGTTTATTTATTTTGGGGGGGGGGAGGTTGGGGCAGAAAGAGAGAGAGAGAGAGACAGAATCCAAAGCAGGCTCCAGGCTGCGAGCCGTCAGCACAGAGCCTGACACGGGGCTCGAACCCACGATCTGTGAGATCATGACCTGAGCTGAAGTCAGACATTTAACCAACTGAGCCACCCAGGCACCCTCCCCCACCCCCGCCCACTCCTTTTTTTAAAATTTTTAAAAATGTTATTTATTTTAATGGCTTATTACACAGATTGAGCATGGGTTAGACTGGTTAATGAAGTAATCCATGATATGCTGAATATTCTGTTTCCTATGGCTATTTATAGATTTAAAAAATGTTGTTCTTGGTTGGTAAGAAATACTTGGAGTCTTCCAAGTCCCTCTGCAAGGCACTTAGTATTATTCAGAACCTGGCCTCCATTTCCAGGGCCTTAGCTGGATCAGTTGATTCGCCATTCTCTAAAGATGTTAAATACGTTCTCGTCTCTCTGCATTGCTGTTTTGTTCTGTGTTCTAGTTTCCATGCCCTGCCCTCCCATTAGCTGGTGAATTCCTCTTTATCTGTCAAACTTCAAAGCACCTGTAGCCTTGTCTAACCAGCCGTCTCCAATTTCTCCAACCACTAACTACCCTGGCCCAATAGAAGATGTCTCCCTTTACCTTTCCGTCTTTTCTTTTTAAGACTTCATGTTTTTAAGTAATCTCTACAGCCAATGTGGGGCTCGAACTTATAACCATGAGATCAAGAGTTGCATGTTCTACCAACTAAGCCTGCCAGGCGCTCCTCCCTTTATCTTTCAGTGAAAATTATCCAACTTCTACTCTCTTCTCTCTGCTCCCAAAACAGTTTGTTTAGAAGTAAACTTGTTGATTCCAGGATCCTTGTCTATCTTGTTCACTGCTACAGTCTGAAGGTCAAACAAAATATTTAACTCAACAAATATTAGCCACATCAGTTAACATGGGTATTATTGCACCAATGTAGCAAGTTTGTTTAATATTGTAAACAGTGAAGGCTGTTATCATTTCTGTTCATATCTTCATTTTTGCAATGCCTCTCATCATCGAATGAGACAATGAGTGAAAAATTCATTTGGGAGGCAATGTGTAAGCATAGTCTTTAAGAAAAATACTTTTCCTTCAGACCAACGGAGCCATTTAAATGAAGAAATGGAAGAAGTGGACAATTTAGCTTTATCTATAGAACACTCAATCAGTCGGGTCAATTTTCTATACTTTAGAAGTGAAGTTGTTTTTTCTTATAACCTGAGATATCCTGGAGGTACATTAAATAACCCAATTTTCTATTTGGAGGTGCTATATTGCAAAATTATCATAGGGGTGTGAAGGTAAATTGCAGCGAATTACAGTGTTTTTCTAATAAGCTATCATTGCATTTATCACCTTTATGCGTTATCTCCCTCTGCTTCCCTTCCTCCCCTTCACCCTTCTTCTTATTCTCTGTATTTGAACCCACAAACATTTAGCTCTCACTTTAATAACAGATTATCCAAGCAGGCTGTGACTGTGTACTTGGACGGCTCAAAAAAGAATCTTCAGGAACGTGGTCATGTGAAAAGGCAGTGAACTTTCAAAGCAAGCAACTGAAGGGTAAAAGTTGGAAAAACCCAGCCCGCCCAGAGGAAGTTTTGAGTAATAGACAGGTCGTCTGGTGGGTAGAACCCCTCATCGTGCCGATGCTTTTCAGGCACTGGCACTCACGGTGGCCATTACTGAGTGCCCCTCTCCTCTCTCTCTGGGTCTTTTCCTCTTTCCTCACTCTTTCCCCTCTTTCTAGAAAATGAACCACATGTCTGCCTCTCCAGGGTCCATGGGCACTCTGAGTTTCATATCCGTATTCCCAGTTGCCAAATTAGCATTTCCATTGGTATTTTCCACCAGCAGATCACACTTAGCGCATCTGAAAACGAATTCATCACCCCCTCCTGAAATGCCAGCACTCCGTGGCTCAGCAGAAGGATCCATATTCATGCTTTGCTGTCTCACATGCCTCAAGTCCAGTCAACTGCAGCGTCCTAGTCCACCTACCAAGTCCACGTCTCTTGCAAGTGTACACCCCTCCTGTGGAGCCTCCCTGCCCTTGTCCTTGGTCTTGATGCAAGTTACAATCGTCTCTCGCTTGGATCACAGCCCTGGCCGTCCTCATCCTGGGTTTGATTCTGCCCAGTTGCCTTTCTTCTTCATTGTGACACCAAAGTCATCCATTTAAAATGAAATCTGGTACACCGTCCCCCGACTTGAAAACTTTAGTGGCTTCCCACTGCTCTTGAAATAATCTCCGTGGTCCTCACGGTGGCTGCAAGTCTTGGGGTAACGTGTTTTGCTGGCCTATCCACCTGATCTCCTACCACTCAATGCACGCCACACTCTGGCCCACTGGACTGTTTTCAGGGCTTGAATGTGGAACCTTCTCCGTGGCCTCTTGCCTCTTGAACAGGGTAGAACATACTTCCGTGACTGCCTTGCACCTTGCCATGTAACTACTGCTCATTTTTGATCCTTAGATCTCATATATTTTTTTTTTAACATTTATTTATTTTTGAGAGAGAGAGAGAGAGAGAGCGGGGGAGGCGCGGCGCGAGAGGGAGACACAGAATCCGAAGCAGGCTCCAGGCTCTGAGCTGTTAGCACTGAGCCCGACACGGGGCTCGAACTCCAAAGCTGTGAGTTCATGACCTGAGCCGAAGTTGGACTCATAACCTACTGAGCCACCCAGACGCCCCTTCAACCTCATTTTAAACACTCTCAGCTTGCCCCCACCCCTTACCTCCAATGACAGATGTGCCCTCCCTGTTAAAATGTTCTCAAAACACCCTGCCCTTCCCTATCATACCTCCACCCCCCGCAATGTGACCATCAGTTTTATTTGTTTAATTTTCTATCTTCCCCCTGGACTGTAAGATCCAGGGGAGAAGAGATTGCACTGTCTCTTTTATACTGTTTGTGTTCATTTCCTATTGCTGCTGGACCTATTGTCATGAACTTGGTGGCTTAAACAAGAGAAACCTATTCTCGCTGACTTCTAGAGTTCAGAAATCCAAAATCAGTACCACTCGGCCTAAATCAAGGCTACACTTGATATCAGCAGGGCTATACTTCTTCCAGAAGTTCAAGGAGAGAATCCCTTTCTTGACTCTTCCAGCTCTTACTTGTGGCTGCCAGGGTTCCTCGGTTCACAGCTGCAACATTCCAATCCTCAAGGCCAGCATCTCCAAATCTGTTTCTTTTCACATTTCCACCTTCTCTGTGCAGGTCAGATCTCTCTTTGCTTCCCTCGTGTAAAGACACATGCGACTGCAGTTAGGACCCATTCAAATAATCCAGGATAATCTCCCCATCTCAATATCCTTGACTCAATCACATGTGCAGAAACTCTTTTTCCAAACAAAGTACCATCGACAGAGATTAGGACCTAATATCTTTGGGGGCCATCATTCAGCCTATCACACTGCTGAATTGCTTGTCCTGTCTTCTGTTCTCAATTAGGTATGTATGTATGTTTGTATATATAGTCTGTGATTTTTATGGGCCAATTCATTTTAAACTTTTAAATATAGGTACAAGTGAATATTTTGCTTCATTGAAGTCAAGGCAACCTCTGTTGTAGATAAGTTTCCGTAAGTAGGGAAGCTGTAAACTCAGATATCTTGCTTTTCCCCTGTCATGGGGAGCAGGTCCAGAAATCTTCTTTAACTCTATGGGTTAGAAGTCAGGCCCTGCTGACTATCCAGTTCAGTCTAGTTTCTTAGAGATCAAGGCCTCTCAGAAATGGCAGATGAAACTTGGAACTCAGTAATAAGGGTATGCTAGCAAAAGAGAAAGTTTCATTGTATTGTCTGGAAGGCAAGAATAAGGTGTATTTTTCAGGGTTATGGTAAAAAAAATTAGCAGTCCATTGGTGAGAAAAGAGTTAGAGACATAGGGGCAAGACCCCTTACCAGTTGTGTGAAACAATTAGATTGGTGTAGATGGCCTTTAGCTTTTATTCCAACAACCAAATAAAAAGATTCCATCAAACATATGTTTCAGATCAAAGGTATTTTTATTGCGGGAAATACAGGGCTTTTTACGAGTCCACCCCCCTCTCCTTTTAAGCTACAAATGCCACATCATCTTTTCTTCTCTCTTGTCTTGGGGACGCCGACCACCGTATCACGTTCATCATATGGATTGCAGATCATCTGATGCCTTTCTGGAATCCCTCTGACTGAGACTGGACCAACCGTTATCAAATTTTATAGATAGAGCTCTCATACTTCATCTCATTTCATTACCACAATAAACCTTCGAGGAAGATATTCTTACTCATTTCCGTGTTAAAGAGAATCAATTTCAATGTATATCTGATAGGTCCAGAAGCAGTGTTTTAACTTGAAGACTAGGCATCCGGATTTATCTCAAATCCCTTAGGCTTAGTAGCTGGAAGAAGAAATAATATCTACCGAGTATTCTCTTTGTCCTCCATCACGCTATGGACATACGAGTCTTCTTAACAATGACACAACCCAGCATCATCAGGACCATCATTTGGGCCTGATCAAGACACATGTCTAGAGGAATTTCTCTGAAAATACAGAGGGATGAAGTGGCAAAGGAAAGATTTAAACCCAGGACTGAAACTTTCAAAATATCAACGGTCTCCTACCTTGTGTTACCCTCAGTTTTAAAAATCACGATGTTTGGGGCACCTGGGTGGCTCAGTCGGTTGAGGGTCTGACTCTTGGTTTTGGCTCAGGTCACGATCTCACAGTTTGTGGGATCGAGCCCCCCATCGACTCTGCGCTGACAGCGTGGAGCCTGCTTGGGATTCTCTCTCTCCCTCTCTCTTTGCCCCTCCCTTGCTTGTGCGATCTTTCTTGCTCAAAATAAATAAATAAACATTTTTTAAAAATGTGACGTTTTACATAAGTCAGACACCAAAAGACAAATACTATATGATTCCACGTGTATGAGGTACCTGGAGTGGTCAAATTCACAGAGGCAAAGCATAAATGGGTGGCTGCTTGGAGCTGGAGAAAGAAGAGAATGAGGAGTTGGTGTTTGTTGGGTGAAGTTTCAGTTGAGGAAGATGAAAACGTTCTGGAGGTGGGTGGAGATTGGGTGACAACGTGAAGGGACTTCATGTCATGGAACTCTAGGCGTAAAACTGGTCAAAACGGTACATTTTACGTTATAAATATTTTACAATGAAAAACGGGATTTTCTGCCTCGGTTCACGAGTTAACTGAGACATTGTTCATGAAGGCCAAGGACACAGGCCCCAACATTTGAGAGTCGGAAGGAATTAAGTAGCATTTTGCCTCCAAGAGAGGGCCAGATACGCCCATTTATCTTCCTCATCTCAGATCTCTGTGATTCTATTATTTTTATTGTAAACGTTTCCCACAGGCAATTTTTTTCCCTCTGAAAGGCTGATTAAGACTCTCCTTTTAAAAAAAATGGAATATTTATCCTCCAATGACGGAAACTGCAAGTCTCATCAAGAGCAAAATGTAAATCGTTTGGAGAAGCATAAATGAGCAGAAAGCAGCCCCCAGCTTCATTTCACAGAGTGTTTGTCATTTAAACGATCTGAAGCAACCTTGAAAGGGGGTGCCAGGGACAAGACCTTCTCACTGCGCAAGTACTCTAAGAAAAGAAGAAACGGTGAGCCGAAGTGGACTGCAGGTGAAGGGCGAGATAAAGCCATGAATATAAATGGAGACATGTATACAATGACTTGTCCATCTATTACTTTTATGCGCCAAAAAGCAAGGAGTGGTGATTAAGCAAATGGACATAAATCCTGTAATGTCTGCCTTCTGACTTTCCCTGGGTTTCATCTCCATGGGGGGTGCCACTCAGCGCCGATTAACCTTGGTTGCCAGGCCCGTGATCTAGAAGTCTTTTGAGTCAAGTTGGCATCACATCTGCTTTTGCTTGGTTTAGCTGAGGAAAAAAGTAGATTGGAAGGAGGAGATCTGCTGTCTACACTGCAGATCTGGACTGTGCCCCATCAGACATATTAAGACAACTTCCTGAAGTCGAGTCACTGAATGGAGTAGCTTTAAGGCATTTCTATCTGGCATCTATGAAGCCAACAACAAGAGGGCCAAATAGCTATTGCTTTGAAACTCAATTACATATAGGATGAATTCTGTTTGATTTAAAGTCTCCCAGACTTCATTGCATGGGAGGAGGCAGTTCACTGGAATTGCTTTTTCAGATTAAAGAAGGTGAAAATGGAGTAGCTGAGGAGGAATCTGCCTGTGCGAATGTGAACCGGTTTTCACCTTGGGGGTTTAAATCAAGGGTGTGCCTAGGTGAGTCTGTTGAGGTTGTATGGAAATTGTGTTCAGGTATTTGTGAGCTGCTGGTGTTGTTAACCCGTAGGCACTATTTGCATGGATTCCTTTGCATAGTGTGGGAGGAGGAGGTGCAGGGAGCTTTCTTCGAATGTGCCTGAAGACAAAGACCGGAGAGTGGAGTGAGGCCCTAAGGGGAGAGCCCTGCACGCTCTCTGTTTTCAGGAAGATCTCTTTGGCTGAGGCTGGGCCTTTTGGAGGGAGGCAAGGCAGCCTGGAGACAAAGGTGACACACGTTTCCTAGAGACTCTGTGAGGCCTGGGACGCAATCAGCCCCTCTCTGGGTCCAGGAAACCAAACGTGACGTGGAGTCGGGGAGGAAGCATATCTCCCTTCTTCTTGGGAGCATCTTGACTCCACTTTGGCAACACCAAAGGGGAAGAAATCACTACTTGGGTTGGTGACTTTGGAAGGCCTGAGGGGATGGAACGTTCCAAAGAAGAACCTCAGTTCTCAGGAGCGGACTTCAGCAAAAGGCCTGGGGCAGAAGAACATGGAAGAATGAGTTGAGTGCTTGTGGGACAATCTGCAAAAGGCCTGGGGCAGAAGAACATGGAAGAATGAGTTGAGTGCTTGTGGGACAATCTGAGAACCTTCGGGAAACGTAGAGGGGGGTTTTCAAGGAGCTGAAAGCCCTGCAACCTCCTCCTGTGGCAGGAGCCACACTCTGGGGAAGCGCGAGTGACTTCCTTAAACATGTCTGCGAAGAGGCCATGTCTGGGAAATGTTGGCTACTTCTCTGCTTTTCACCAGGACTTTATGTGCCATACATTAATTCCATATTTCCAGTCATGGGCTTTTCCATTTTAAGAGAAATAAATATAGGAAACTTTATTTCTAACAAGTGTCTAGACTTATAAAAAACAACTTACTCCATCAAGACAATACCCTGTGTTTCTCTCTCAAACATCAACTCCACTGGCCTTTGCCACATGCCTCCGAGACAGAGGTTATAGTTTTTTGGCTTATAGATGAAGGAAAAGGGCAAGGACATTGACATCTTTTAAGAACCGAATGTGTTATGGGTACCATATCAGGTATTTTACCTGCTTTTCCCCATTCATGCCTTGTGGCCATCTTGGGAGGTAGGTATTCTTTCCAAGACCCAAAGTAGAAACTGAAAATCAGAAAGAGCTTTTCTGAGATGGACTGGCCATCTAGAGCAAAGCCAGCTCTTTCCTCTGCATCCTGCTGAATGCAACAGGGTGCTGGGGGTTGGGGGCGGGGACTCGAAAGGGAAAGACAGTTCCTCTTGAAGAGCCCCAGAGAGTCAAGCGTTTGGGGTGCTCTGAGGGAGTGTGAGATGGAGCCTGGGGTGTCTCTTCCCAGCCATGTGTGGTCTTCACACCCATCCCCCCATGAGGCAACACTACAGACATTTTCGCCTCTCCTACCGCCTGGTTTGGTTAACCCTCTCCCCCCGTTCTTCAAAGACACCCATTCACCCATTTGCCTGATCTGCCATGAGCCGCCACGGCTGAGAGGTTGCCTTCCCAGCACCGGCTTCCAGTCGCTGTAATAAGCAAGCTCCAAACCGTGTCTCATCCCCTTGATGTCAAGTTTTGTGCCCTTCTCCCTCCTCAAACCCTCTTTCTAATGGTGTTAAATGTTCTTGTCAAAAGCAACCATTTACAGGCCATTAACAACAGAATGGATGATTAGGCTCTTTTCAGTCCTGATGAATAATAATGCCTGCTGCCAGTCTCTGCCTTTTGCCATCCACGGCAGGGCTCTTGGAGGAAAAGGGTCATTGTTCAATTTCTGAGATCTGAGCGATTTGAAGCCATAATTGCATTTTAGTGTGCGGAGGAAAAAGTTATACTCTGTGAGCCCTAGTCATTTGGGCAGAGGCAGAGCAAAGGTAAGCTGGCCCAGTTCTGTTTCTTTCAGATGTTTTCTTTCTCCTGCCTTCCCATTACCTTCCCCATCCCCCTGCTTCCTTGTGGTAACATAGCAGGGGCATTAACCCAGAAGGTCCCTCTGAAGCTGTGCACCTCATTTCTGCTATTTAATCCATGCCTAGAGGCATCATTGTATTTCCATTTGGGTCCTAACCACACTTCCCCTGCAGTTTCCCTTAAAAAGTAAGGTTCATATCAAGTGAGTGTATTCACGGGACTAAGTACTGTTCGCACAACACTGGTCCTGTGGGCGGTTCCCTAGCCTAAATACATCCATTTTCAAAATTTGTCTGGGGATCTGTTTGGTAAGATCTAAAGACGCATGGGGAAGAATTTACGGAGTGTGGGAAAAGTTGAGACGCACAATCCTAATCCAAAACAACACAGTTAATCGTGGGGAAAGGCCAGTTTGGGGGGCCCCGTTGTACAGATCATTTAGGTTGTCCTATATCGTCCACTCTGGAAAGCCTCCCGCCTGTGCCCTAGACAGAAGGGGTTATAATAAATTTGGGGAAAAAAGAAGGAAATGCCTTTCTCGAAAGCAGGTCAGTCGTCAGGTACTCCTGGTTTCTTAGAGATGCGGAGTCATCTGCTGTGTTTCCTCTTTCTCCCCTGGAGTGTCTATGAACAAGGGGCGGCATTAAGACGTCATTGGCAGTGGGAGGGGCTGCACGCACCGGAAGGCACTAGCCCTGGATGAGCAGAGGGAAGGACCTCCCAGGAAACAGAGAGTTCAATACCTCCCAGGAACCAACAGCATCGAGCACTTGACTGGCTTTTGAGGCCCTCCCTCCCTGGGTTCTAGGACCCACTTCTGTTGGGTCTCTACCTACATCCCTGGCCCTTTCTACACAGTCTCCTTTAAGGGCTTGTTAACCACCTCCCTCTTTAATGCTTTTCTTTAGTGTGCTGGACACCTGCACTGCCAGAATCATTTACGAATCTGATTGCGACTTAGGTTTGCTTACAAATGGGGCTTCAGCCTCCACGATCGGCCTCCATGTGGATTCCTTAGAATCCTTCCTTGGAGATGGAATATATATCTGTTGGCTTTATTTCTTCATGTTGTTTGATTTTGTGAGGTTAGAAAGGGATCATCTTACCTAAAAAAATGTGTCCGGGGGCACCTGGGTGGCTTAGTCGTTTAAGAGTCCAACTCTTGGTTTAGGTTCAGGTCACGATCTTGCAGTTTGTGAGTTCAAGTTCCACATCAGGCTCTGTGCTAGCAACCGGGAGCCTGCTCGTGATTCTCTCTCTCTCCCTCTCTCTCTCTGCCCCTCCCCTGCTCGCTTCCTCTGTCTCTCTCTCAAAATAAATAAATAAACTTAAAAAAAATTTTAAAAATGTGTCTGGTGCCCATGATGACCAGAAGGCCATGTTAGAAAGTTCTAGAAAGCATGATCCCCTAATCCCGTCTCTGACCATTATTATGATTGAATGGATTCTGACTAAAAAGAACCACAGGGGTGCCTGGGTGTCTCAGTTGGTTAAGCGTCCAACTTGGGCTCAGGTCATGATCTCACAGTTCACTAGTTCGAGCCCTGCATCACGCTCTGTGCTGACAGCTCAGAGCCTGGAGCCTGTGTCTCCCTCTCTCTGTGCCCCTCTTCCACTTGTGCTCTGTGTGTCTCTCTCTCTCAAAAATAATAAAGAAAGAAAAAATTTTTAAAAAGTTAAAAAAAAAAAAACAGCCAACATGGGATGCCTGGGTGGCTCAGTCTGACTCTTGATTTTGGCTCAAGTCAGGCTCTCATGGTTCATGGGTTTGAGCCCCATGTCAGCTGCACGCTGATAGCACGGAGCCTGCTTGGGATTCTCTCTCTCCCTCTCTCTGCCCCTCCCCTTGCTCTCACTCTCTCTGTTTCTCAAAATAAGTAACTAAACATCAAAAAAAAAAAAAATAACAGCCAACAAAGGACCAGCTCAACCTGGTAATCACTGCTGCTTCTCTGTGTAATTTCTCTTTGCCACTATCAAGAAGAACAAAATATTCTCACCCTAGCTTCTTTGATTGTCTCCTTAGGCAGCATTCTTCTTCTCCTATGTCCCCTATGGCACCACGAGATCAAGGGCACAAACTATCTGTACAGAGGCACAAGATCTATACTATTCACAGATCACTGTTAATTGTTCTGATCTCAACCCTATCCTGCTCTTTGGAGATTGTAGGCATTCAAAGTTACCTTCTCACTACACACATTTTGACAGTAGGAAATTGCTCGTCTCCATTTGTATTTGGACTCCTCTTATGCTCTGCCTCCCATCTTCCCACTCACCTCGACTCCTACCATTGCCGTAGTAAGCAGATTTACATAGTGGCCATGGCCTTAGCCTCACCCTCTCTGCCCTCTGTAGCATGTGATGCCTGCAGGAAGCTGCCCAGAATTCACACGTGCAAGGGAGTTAATGTCCCCAGAGCAATTGTGGCCAAGGCGACACTGGAGCGGGTGGATGACCGCCGCTGTCTTCCATCATTCAGTTGAGCAATTCTAAGGTGGGATTGAGCCCAGTCCCCCACTGTGTAGACCCGTCACGACAACACTCTTCTGTTTCACTCTTCCCAGGTCCCCACTCTACTTCTCCGGTCACTTCCTCAAATGAGCTAAACATGGAGAAGCCACATTGTAAGACTCTGCTTTGGAGGCCAGCTGGGGTATGAGCGAAGACGTCTTCTGTTTAAGGCTTGCTTTTCTCTAAGAATTGTCTCTTCCGTCCCCTTCTGTGGTCTAGGTTGCTTCCGTGTATTTTCCTTAAAATCTTTCCCCATCCTCTATGTCCATGTCTCTTATTGTGCTACAAAGCGATGAAGGGTTGTATTGGCATTGGTTTGCTTGCCGAACTGTTGGTCTGGGCCATCCAGAAACCATTTCTCCTGTTCGGGGGGATTCCTGAGTGAGAGTCTTGGTGGGAGGGAGAGCCCCACCCTTCCCTAAAGATGCCCAAGCAAGGACCCCATTTCTTTGGCTGTCCCTTGGTAGCTAGGACGTGGTCATATATTCCAGTCTTGGCCCACTGGATGCTTCCATCTGGGAAAGTGATTCTTAAGCAACTGACACAAAAACACAGGAACTGTTGCCCAACTACTCATCGTAGAGGTGAGTCAAGAGAGGAGTCAAGGGTGTGGCCCTGACAGCCCGGAGCGACCCGATCAGTAGTGCTGGTGGTGTTTTTGTAGCCGGTCTGCTCCTGCCACGCGGCCGTGACTCCGCTTCTGACGGCCAGCCTCCATGCCCACCTTCCAAGCCTGGTCTGCCCCACAGTCTTTCATGAATTACTTTGCAGCTGAGTTAGCCAGAACCTGCCTCTGTTGCTTGTGATAAAAAACACAGGGTCTTTATTTCCCTCAAAGAAGTTAAATTAAATTCAAGTTAAGTTCATACCTTTACAGGTAGCCTGGTTCTCCGTAAGGCAACTGCCAGTTAACTTCTGTTCCGGGCTTCTTCTAAAATGATCCTTTATCCTCTGTCAGGATGTCCTGCTTCTCTCTGTATCCCTTTGAATGATGCCCTTCCTTTCAAAAGTTCCTTTATATTCTCCCCGCCAAGCATAGCCCAAGGAGCGCCAGGCCCATGAGCAGGTGGCACCCCACCCCTCACGTCCACCCTTGGTCACACCTGTTCCTCCACTGCGGAGGGTTTCTTGAATCCCAGATGGTGTGAGCAAAGTCTGTTTGTGGCAATCACTGGAAAAATTCTGCGGCAAAGGGGTCAGTCTTCTTTTTTGTCAGCAACGGTGACTTCACAAGAGAAATGGGTGTTTTCTAGCTTCTACATAGGCATCCTGAAAGTGACGTGAGGAAAAGCTTTTGAAATAGGTGTCATCTTTGAAAGAGACCCAAAGTATAAAGGATATACTTGCACTGAATTGTGCTGTGCCTCATCATTTCCATCTGATCAATGGAGAGAGTGTTCTGGTCCCCAGTCACTTGTCTAACAGCTTTTGCCTTTGGAAAAGCTTTATGCATTAGACTGTCAGGTCCCTTAATGCCATCCACAGATTACAAAAGCAGACATCCGTGGTGAGTTTTTTATAACCCTTTCACTGTTCTCAGGCACGGCCCACAGGTAACAGGCGTGCCTTTCCCCACGTCTAGGGGGCGCTATTCACATGGCCTAGTGTTTACAAAGCTTTATCCCTGTTGTTTTGCCAAGGCGTCACCAGCGCAGCCAGGGGCAGCAGCCCTTGGAGTGAGAGACATAAAAAACACAAATTATTAGAAATGAAGGAATGATTCCTCGATCCCTTTGATGAAACCCCCAGCGGGTGTGCAATTAATTCCCGACAGAAGTACCGAAGCCCGGGCTGGTTTATAAGCAGCAAAGAAATGTCTCATTTATATTCCACTTGCAGAGATAAGGAAAAGGTATTTAAAGGCTATTTAGTCACTCTCTGGCACTTGAAACTTACGGATGGCTCTGTTAAAAGTGAGGATTTTAAAAGTGAATAATAAAACCACTTTAGAAGATAACTAACACTATTTTATTTTTCTCTTCCTTTTCTAAGGTGGATGTGAAATATGAATTTGTATCACAGACGCAGGAAAGATAGCAAATGATTTGCCCGGTGGGGATAAAGCTTCCCACCTCCCATCTCCGGCAGAACAGACTGCTGATTTGCAAGGCCAGTTTTACCCAGAGTTCCTCTGCTCTATTTGAAGCTTCTGCAGGAAGAGTCCACTGTTTCTACTGAAGCAAGATGCAGATTAGCGATTTTTTTTTTTTTTAATTTTTACTGGTCAATGACAAGTGTCAACCACAAAGGCAGACAATTTTTATTCTATGCTGGCAGAGCCTCACTGGGGTCCTCAAATCACAAATCAGTGAGACTGTCGGAGGCGAATTCCATTCCTACATGCTGACAGAGCTTTCCTGGGCTGGATAGGCTACCGATTTCAAAGGTGAGAAGCTGCTAGAAGCATTGAAACAACTGAAGATTGATAATGAAGTGCACAACTGTTATTATGAACTAAGGAAACTTAGTGGAAATGAACCTGAGGCTAATTCTTTATCAATTCATGAGACACTTCTCCCCAGGCAATCTGACTGTGGGTATCAAAGAGTAAAAGATACATAGCCTTTGGCCAACCAATTCAACGCCTGGGATTAAAAAAAACCAACAAAAACCTTCATTTACAAATAGTATTTTCACATGATTCAAAATTTAAAATATTTTTTCATTTTTTTTAACGTTTATTAATTTTTTGAGAGAGACAGAGACAGAGACATAGATTGTGAGCGGAGGAGGGGCAGAGAGAGAGGGAGGCCCAGAATCCGAAGCAGGCTCCAGGCTCTGAGCTGTCAGCACAGAGCCTGATGCGGGGCAGGAACTCACAGACTATGAGATCATGACCTCAGCTGAAGTCTGACTCTCAACCGACTGAGCCAGGAGCCCCAAATTGAAAATATTTTTTAAAGTACATAATTAAAAAATCTCTCACACTTTTGTGTCCTAAAGACCCAGTTAACCAGGGCACCTAAGTGGCTCAGTTGGTTAAACAACCGAGTCTTGATTTTGACTCGGGTCATGATTTCATGGTGGTGAGTTCAAGCCCCACATTGGGGTCTGAGCTGACAGTGCAGAGCCTGTTTGGGATTCTCTCTCCCTCTCTCTCTGCCTCTCCCCACCTCTCAGAATAAATAAATAAACTTAAAACAAGTGACCCAGTCTTCCGCCATACAAGCAACTGCTATTCAGTTCTTTGTATTTTCATATATATATATATATATATATATATATGGATTATGTAAACAAATCCACATATATTTCCTCCTCCTTTTTAAATTAATTAATTAATTAATTAATTTACTTTAGAGAGAGAGTGCATTGAGCAGGAGAGAGAGGCAGAAGAAAGAGAAAGTCTTCATCAGGCTCCACACTCAGCTCACAACCCAACACGGGGCTCGATCCCATGACCTTGGGATCACGACCTGAGCCGAAATCAAGAGTAGATGCTCAGCCACCTGAACCACCCAGGGGCCCCTCTCCCTCAATTTATTAAAATAACAATCATACCATCTACATTTTTCCTTGGATTTTTTTTTTTTTTTACCGTAAACATTTTGGGGAAATAATTTTAGATTTACGGAAAAGCTACAGTAACACGAAGAGGTTTTATATACCCTTTACCCAGTTTCTCCTAAAGTTAACATCTTATATCGGTGTAGCACATTTGTCAAAACTAACGTATTAAACTCAGTACGTTGTAATTAATGAAACACAGACGTTTTTTGGACTCCATCATTTTTTTTCACTAATGTCTATTATCTCTTCCAGTATCTGAATCCAGGATACCACATTGCATCTGAAGATAGATTCCTCTCTCTTTCCCTCCCTCCCTCCCTCCCTCCCTCTCTCCCTTTCTCCCTTCCTCACTCTCTCCTTCCCTTCCTTCCCTCCCTCCTTCATTTCTTCCCTCTATGTCTCTCTCTCTCTTTCTCTCGCCCCCTCCTTTTCTTCTACTTATATAGCAAAAATAACTTTGGTATGTATGGGTGTTGGGGCACGAATGGGGTATGGTTTTTAATGCAGGTATCGGGAAAACACTACCACAGTCTGCATCCAAAGCAGGTCTATCTCTTGGAAAAACTGCCTCCTTTTCCCACCCCCTGGCGACCACTGTTCTGATCTCCCCCACTACAATTCACTATAATGTTGTCTTTTTCCGAATGTCATCAAAATGTGGTCGCACAGTTTGTATCCCTTTGAGACTGGCTTCTTTTACTCAGCGTAGTGCCCATGAGACGTGGTATATACCACTACCATCAACCCCTTTTCACTGCCAGGTAGTATTCCCTGCGGATGCACCACCGGTGTTGATCCACTCAGCGATGAGTGACACTGGTTTTGTTTTACCTTATTTACTCCGTCCTGAAACTCTTAGGATTGTATCCTAACCGTGTGCAAGTGTTTCCACTGAAACATTATTATTGTCCCTATGTTTATTTTATTTTATTTTTTAAATTTTATTTAAATCCAAGTTAGTTAACATATAGTGTAATAATGGTTTCAGAAGTAGAATTTAGTGATTCATCACTTACATATAACAGCCAGTGCTCATCTCAACAGGTGCCCTCCTTAATGCCCATCGATCATTTAGCCCATCCCCCAACCCAACACCCGTCCGGCAACCCTCGGCTTGCTCTCTGTATTTAAGAGTTTCTTTTGGTTGGCATCCTTCTTTTATGGTTTTTCCTTCCCTTCACCGATGTTCCTCTGCTTTATTTTTTAAATTCCACACATGAGTGAAATCATATATTTTTCTTTCTCTGACTGACTTATTTCACTTAGCATGATACCCTCTGGTTCCAACCACATTGTTGCAGATGGCAAGATTTCATTTTGTTTTGATCGCCAAATGGTATTTAATTGTGTGTGTGTGTGTGTGTGTGTGTGTGTGTGTATGTATCCCACTTCTTGTCCTTATTTTTAAATCCAAAACTAGGGTGTAAAAAAAATGTAAGATGTAAAAAAAAAAAAACTAAGATGTAAAAAAAAAAAATCCAAAACTAAGGTGTAAAAAAAATGTAAGATGTAAAAAAAAAAAAGAAGAAGAAGAATAAAAACCCAAATGATGTAAAAGTGAAGAAACAAAATATGGATGCTCTCTCCTGACCCCAAATACACATGAAGACAATAAGAAGCTCTTAACAGTTTTCTCCTACTCCTTCTAGATTGTTTTATTTTGTACGCTCTTTTAAAAATTTTTTTATTTTTTATTTTTGTTTCTATTTTATATGTATTTTATACTCTTTTTCAACAAACTCTCTTAAATATTAATCGTATACCTTAAATGTGTATTATATATATATATTTAAGTATCTATGATATATTTACATAGTTTGAAGATAGTGATAAAATGATCATGTTGGTGTCAATCATGTAAGTTAAGAAAGATCAATCCAAGGACCTCTGTAGTTTCGTGCACCTTTTCCCAACCTTCTCCCCTGCCTCCCCCACAGGGTGGCCACCATTTTCTCTGTACTTCTCGTTCTCTGCTCCTTTATAGTTTTGCTACGTGTATATGTGTATATATTTATATATATATATATATGTATATATATATATAAAGTATATATATGCAATATATATAGCAAATACATATATATGCAATATATATAGCAAATATATATATAGCAAATATATATAGCATGCATATATATAGCAAATATATATAGCATATATATAGCAAGTATATATATAGCATGTATATATATAGCAAATATATATATAGCATATATATGTAGCAAATATATATAGGTAGCAAATATATATATAGCAAATATATATATATACACAATACATTACTTAGTTTTGCCTGGTTTTGATCTGTAATAAATGGAATCAAGCTGTATGTGTTCTTTATATTTTCTTTTTGACTAAATTTGGGTTTTTGTAACCCACTTAAGCTGATGTATAAAGATCTGTTTTATTTATTTCCACTCCTAGATGATATTTAATTGCATACATGTATCTGCTCCAGTTTTGAAACACTTTTGTGTGTTTTTAAAGAAAGCTCACAATTTTGTGATCACACAAATCTTGTGTAATTTTGTGATTACACAAAAATGCTGCCAATAACAATCTTGTATATGGCCTAGGAGGAAAATCGCTACATAGACAGGTAGGCGTATTCTCCCTGTGACTGGATAGCGGAACTTGTATCTAAAGTAGTTGGTCTATTATATGCTGACCAGCAGTGTCTAGAGTTTCTCTTGTTCCACATTCTTGTCAACACTTGATATTATAGACCTTTTTTATGTTTGCCAATCTGGTGGGGATGGAACAGAATCTATTTTGGTTTTACTTTGCATTTTTCTGACTCCTGATGGGTTGAGGCATATTGAGTTCGAATATTTTGATAATTCTTGGTTCTTTTATGAAATCTTTATATAAGAAATGACTTTTACATATTTTCTTTCATGGAAATGGGATGTTTTATCATTTCATTACTCTCTCAAAAATCAGTATACTAATCCTTTGTTGGTTAAGAATGGTACATCCATCATCTTCCCAAGGCATGGCTCATAGTTTTAGCCCTTGGAAGTATCTTTGATGAACTGAAATTTATTGCTGGTGAATTCATCATCTTCTCCTTGATGATGTGTTGTGCTTTTTGCATTCTGTTTAGGAATTCTTTACTACCTCAGGATCATGAAGATATTTTTGTATATTTTTTATCTGTAAGGTATAAAGTTAGGATTTTCCAGCTTGAGTCCTTAAGCTGTCTGGAATTGATAAAACACAGTTTGAGTATTTACGAATAAGGATTTTAAAATCAGTCCACCTGAGTTTTGAATCATGGTTCTTATCCCTTGGTAAATTTCAACATGGGCAAATTTCAACCTGAGGCAATATTACCCTGGACAAGTTACTTGACCTCTGTGTGTCTTAGTTTATCATATGTAAGGTAAGGATTATTTTATTTTATTTTATTTAGAATAATTTTTAAAAACCTCATATTAGATTGTAGCTCTGACTTTAAAATGAGTTAATATATATTGAGTACTAGAAGTCTAAAACCTTAATTGTGTATGGTATAAAGTAGGAGCCCAATTTTATACCTTCATATGGATAATTTAGTTGTCCTAACATCATTTATTAAATAATCTATCCCTCCCCAGTGATTTCTCATTCCACGGTGTCACACATCAGCTTCTGGTTTATATGCGTGTGTGTATGGTTTGAGGCTATTTTCCACCGGCCTATTTGCATATTCTTGCATAAATGATGCATTTTCTTTGTGACTATAGTTTTATAAGAAGTCTTAATTACTCATAGGGAAACTTCTTCCACTGCTCTCCTTCTTTGGGGATAGTTGGCTCATCTTGGTGCTTTGCTCTTTGATATGAATTTGAGAATGACTAAAATCCATGAAAAAGGAAAATATTGGATTATCTGTTAGAATTGCATTGAACTCAATTAAGTAGACCCAATGTCTTTAGGGTATTGAGCCTTAGCCACTCTGATTGGGTCTTTTAAATGTCCCTTAATAAAGTTTTATCATTTTTCTTAAAAAGGTCTTGCAATCGTACATTAGATTAATTCTTAATTACCTTACTTTATGTTGCTTTGATAAATGCTGCTTTATTTAAAATTGAATTTTCTAATTATGCTTTTGTATTGAAGAAAATGCAGTTGACTTTTTTAATGTTAAGAAATATGTCTAAACTGTTATGAATTTAATCACTTGTACTTACATTTTTTAAAGTGGAGGTTTCCCTGTATAAGTAATCATATCTTTTCCAATAATGGCAGTTTTGTTTCTTACTTTTCAATCTCTCTATGTTATATGTCTTTATGTTTTATTGCATTAGCTAGACCTTCAGCATTCTGTGGCATAGGAAAAGTAATACCAGCCTTTCTGATTTTAGAAGCAGTACTTTCAATATTTCATCATTGGCTCAGCTGTTTGCTGTAGATTTATTATGGAGTCTTTTCCATTCCTAAATTAAGAGATTTGTCATTAGTAGCTGTCAAATTTTATCCAATGCTCCGCCTGGACCTATTAAGAAGACAAGGAATTTTTATCTTTTTATCTTTTAAAATGTTCTGAAAGATTTCATATAATATTTAAATTGTTTGTCTCTTGAATGTTTAACAGAACTTTTTATGGTATTATCTGGCTTATATTTGTGGGAAAATCTGTGACAGATGAGACAACTTGTTTAAAGACTATAGTATCATTCTGCTTTTAAATATTTCTTAAGGGGTTTTGATAAATCATATTTTTAAGGGATGTGCCTATTTACGTAAGTTGTCAACTTTATCGGTGTAGAGATTTAAAGAAATATTTTATGTTTGTAATCTACTACATCTATAAGTTGTACTCTTTCTATATCTTAATTTCTCATTTGTGACTCCCCATTATTTTTTATTTCTCATTTGTGACTCCTCATTATTTTGAGACCTCTTGGAGGGGTCTCATATTTTCTTTTTCTTCTCAAAGTAATTCTAACATCGTTAATCCCCTGTATTGTATTAGTATGATCTTTTTTAAATTTCTTCCTTCCTCTTAATTATTTTCTTTCGTCCACTTTTTTGGGGCGTTCTTCTGTTTCTGTTTTCTTTGACTTCTTCATTTGTTTTGTCTAACTCATTAATTATCAGGCTTTATTTTAATAAAATCTTCTCAAGCTATACATTTTCCTTTAAATGTTGCATTAGCTCTATCCCACAGATTATATTTTGTGCAAAGAAGGGCCAGGCAGCCAGCAGCACGTATATGTGTCAGGCTGCAGGAACTGTGTGCATTTGGAAAAACATCATGGGGACAGGATAAGATCGGGGTGTTGGTCCCTCATGGCCCCAGCCCCCAGCCCCCAGCCCCGGCCCCTTGGGGCTGCTCATAGCAGTCTGAAAGGCTCCAACGTCACACTCTGGGAAGGGAACCTCAAATCTTGGGTGCACCAACTAGGAAAGTAATGGCTCTTCTCCTGGTCGAATCAGGCATGGGGACTCAACTGCAGTATGATTTGGCAAGACCTACCCTCCAGTCCCACCCTGCATGCTCTATGTTCACGGCTGGATAGAAACAGCTCTTGGATGGGCACAATCAGGGGATAGGGACCTGAGGCCAGTTGACCCAAAGTTCTGGGCCTGAACAGGTTTCCTCGAACCTTGCGTGAGACTAACTGTTGTTAACCCTTGGCGATGCCTGCCTGAAGAGGATCAGTATTTTTCTGATTAACACTTATTTGCCAATATTGTTTTCAGGATCCAAGTATTTTTCGAATTTCTCTATGATTCCTTCTTTGAGTTATTTGCAAGTGTGTCTTCTAACGTTTCCAATCTATACAATTGTCCCCACTTTTTATTAGGAAAATTTCCGTATGTACAGACAATTTGGGGAAAAAAAAGTAGAATGAATTCCCACACGCCCTAGCCTTAGATTCAACATTGTAAACATTTGGCTGCATTTTTCTCTTTTTTTCTGTTCATATCTATTCATTGCAAAGTTGCTAAATTTTGTAAAAATATGTTGAAGACATCACGGCCCTAAACACTTAAGTATTTATCTCCTAAAAAATGACATTTTATATAGTTTATAACAATATTGTTATTACAGTTAAGCAAAAATGATTGCAAATATATAGCGTAAACTCTGCCTCAGTCTTAATTCAAATGTCTCAATGTCCCCCAAATACACTCTATAGCTGGTTTTTTTGTGTGTTTTTTTTTTTCCATAGAGAGAGAGAGAGAGAGAGAGAGTGCAAGTTAAGGACACGGGCAGAGATAGAGAGACAGAGAATCTCAGGCAGGCTACACAGTGAGCGACACGGGGCTCGATCTCACAACTCTGAGATCATGAGCTGAGCTGAAATGAAGAATTGGATGCTCAACCCACTGAACCACGCAGGCACCCCCCCTCCCAAATACACTTTATAACTGGATTTTTTTTTTTGTTCCAGTATCCCATCAAAGTTCACATCTTGCATTTGCTTCTAATATCTCTTTAACTCTTTATTCTGGAACATTCTATGTGTATTTTCTTTTAACATTGACTTTTTATGGAGCCCAAAGCTGTCATCGTATAAAACGACTCCAGTCCGGTTCTCATTAGTTCATCGTTGTATTGTTTTATTTCCTCTTCAACCTTTGTATTTCCTACAAGCGCAGTTTGGAAGTCTGGGTGTTCGATTTGATTAGGACGGACCTTTTTTGGCGAGGGGCTCCTTAGGGACGCTTGTCTTTAAAGTGTGTTGCATCAGAAGCTCCCTCCCTACGTGAGATTTCCTACCTTAGTGAGCGTCAATGTAACTTATTTGTTAAAAAGTACTGACAAGGTTCCTCATTGTAAAGTCCTTCTATTTTCCTCTTCTGATTAATAAGTCACCTGTCGGATGATATGTCACCAACATTTCACAGAACAGTTTTATTATCCACTGGTGTTCCTTGCCCAGTCAGTTACTACATTGTTGGTTACAGTTTTCTGTTCTGCCATTTTTTTAATGTTTATTTATTTTTGAAAGAGAGAGACAGAGAGGGAGTGAGCAGGGGAGGCACAGAGAGAGGGGGGCACAGGGGACCCGAAGTGAGCTCTGTGCTGACAGCAGCGAGCCGGATGTGGGGCTGGAACTCATGAACCCACAAACTGAGCCAGAAGTCAGATGCTCAACCAACTGAGCCACCTGGACGTCCCATCTGTCATTTACTCTGCCTTTATTACCTGGCTTTTCTCTGTGAAGCGCTTTTCCTTTACCCCTCCTTTCTCCATTTCTGTCTTTCTCTCTCTATTTTTGAGATTCATTACAGATTAATGTATTACATGGCGTACCACCCATATTTGGCCTCCTTGGGGAGAGAGTGGGTCTCTATTCAAATACCAGAGACTCTTGCTGTTTTTACCAAGTTTTAGTATATTTTCTTGAATTTTGTTTTTCATTTACACTATGCTTTGGGAACATTTCCATAGATTTGAATATATAGATAATATATATGTATATTATATATACTAAACGTATATATATAATATATACTATATATATTATATATACTAAATGTGTATATAATATATAATATATAATGTATATGTTATATGTTATATGTTATATATTATATATAAATTTCAGCAGGTTCACCGGAAAGCAGGTGTATGGAGTGCCTCACTGGGTTGAGCTGTGGTGCTGCAGCCCTGTCCTGTATTTCCTATTTTAGTCCCTGGTGGTGGGAGAATGGAGTTCGTGTTATTTCACTCTTTTTAAATGTATTGAGGCTTGTTTTGGGTCCTAGCGTGGGGGCTATCCTGGAGAATGTTCCCAGTGCCCTTGAGAACAATGTACATTCTGCTGATGTTGGATATGGTGTTTTTATAGACGTCTGCCATGTCTGTTGGGTTTAGAGTGTTTTCCAAGTCTCTCATTTCCTCGTTTTCTCTCTGCATGATTGAAAGGGGAGCATGTTAATGTCCCACTAGTATTGTTCAATTTTCTATTTCTCTTGAAATTCTTTCAGTATTGCTTTAGATATGTTGAAGCCTCTTTAAAAGAAAATTTTTTTAAATCTTTATTCATTTTTGAGAGAGACAGACAGAGTGAGAGTGGGGGAGGGGCAGACACACACACACACACACACACACACACACACACACACACACACACAGAATCTGAAGCAAGATCCAGGCTCTGAGCTGTCAGCACAGAGCCAACACAGGGCTTAAACCCACGAACCGCTGAGTTGAAGTTGGACGCCTAACCGACTGAGCCACCGCGGGGGGCCCTGTTGAGGCCTCTTTTAAAGTGCATATATATCTGCAATTGCTATATCTTCCTGAGTGACTATTTTTTCCTGATAAAATATTTCTTTCTCTCCAGTGATCTTTCTAACAGTTTTAAAGTCTATTTTGTCTAATATTTCTATTGCTCTATTCCATCATCTTCCTTTTTAGCAAGTGTTGTTATACATATTATGTGGACATATAAAAGGAACCCGTTGATACATAGTTATGTTTATTACTTTGTATGTTTATTACTTTGTATAATTTTATGTGTGTTAACATTACTTTGTGTGTTTATTACTTTGTATGTTTATTACTTTGTATAATTTTATGTGTGTTAAGGAAGCTGAGTGAGGAAAAGATAGAAGAATATATATATTATATATATAATATATATATAATATATATATTATATATATAACATATATAATAAGATATATAATATCTTATTATATATATATATAATAAGAAGGTTAATGTAAAGTTTTGTTACATTAACCTTCTTATTATTTCTGGTCCCCTTATTATGTCCTGTAAATTTGAGTTGCCATATGGTGTCATGTTATTTGTCCCCATCTGCCTTCTTTGCACTTCACTGAACATATTGCATTTATATATGTTCCAGGTCCAACAATGCAATTATATGTATATATATCTATATATAAATATATAGATATAGTATCATTATATATGTATAGTTGTATTAATATATAATTATAAATATGTTATTTATAAACATAAATAGTATTGTAGCTATACATATTTGATACATGCATAATTTATACACACAAATTTAAATTCAATACAAATTTATGTAAATATATAATTTTTAAATATAAATGTTATTAAATATATGTGCTTGTTATATGCATAGAACATATATAGATATTATATGTTACATAATATGCATCTATGTAGTTTAAAGTAATTGCTTTTTAAATCAAATAAGAAAAAAAGAGAGTAAATATGCAATTATATTGTCTTTTACAACCACCTACACAGTTACTTTAGCTGGTACACTTTCTGTTTTCATGTGGATTCAACTGCATGATAAGCTTCTCTGGGGTCATTTGCTTTTCCTCTGAAGAACTTTTTTTTTTTTAAGTTTATTTATTTATTTTGGCGGGGAGGGGCAGAGAGAGAGAGAGGGAGCGAGAGAATCCGTAGCAGCCTCTGCGCTGTCAACACGGAGCCCAACGTGAGGTTCAAATTCACGAAACAAACTGTGAGATCGTGACAGGAGCTGAAATCAAGAGTTGGGCACTTAACCAACTGAGCCTCCTCGGCTCCCTGGGAGAAGTTTCTTTAGTATTTCTTACGAGATTGGTTTGCTATCAATGCATTTCCTCAGCTTTTAATTTTTCTCAAAATGTCTTTATTTGGCCGAAATGAAAAAAAAATACCATTTTTTTTGGATATAATTCTTGGTTGACAGTTTTTCATTTCTTTCAGCGTTTTGGGTATGTCATCCCCCTGCGTCCTGGCCTCTATATTTTCTGATGAAGTCACTTGTTGATCTCATTGGAGTTCCCTTGATGTGATGAATCATTCTTCTTTTGCCATTTTCAAGATAGTCTCCTTGTCTTTGACTTTTAGTATGTTTACTATGATGTGTCTGTGTGTGGATCTCCTCGCATGTATCCTATTTGGAATTTTTTTTAAACTTTTGGATATGTAGATTCATACTTTCATCAGATTTGGACATCCTTCAGCCATTATTTCTTTAAATATCTTTCTACCCTTTTCTTTCCTTTCTCTGTCTGTGATCCTCTTTATTTGGATGTTGGTGTGCTTAGTGATGCCCCACATTTTTCTGAGTCTTTATCAATATTTTATTATTTTTTATTCCATTTATCAGATGGCATAATCTCTATACATTTATTTTCAAGTTTGCTGATATTTTCTTCATGAGGTCAGGTAATATAATGCTTGTAATATCCATTTCCTAACTGAGGCTTTATGGGTGTAGGCATCCCAATGAATCATTTTACTGACCCTCAGAAATTACATGTAAATAGAACCAGGGTTGCAGTAATGAATAAATAAATGTGTAGAAAATTACCGATGGCATCTGATGCTTCAAATAATTTAGGGAGTAAATCAAGCATATCTGGGAGAAATTGGTAAGCCTTTATCCTGATCATAAGGCTATTACACAGAAAATCAAATTACCAGAACCTGGCTATGATTCTGAGGAATTAAAACAGATTTTTTAAAATATACGTACAGATTTATAGTTTTTAAAAAAGCAACATATTCTTAGGAGGAAAACCTAGTACACAAGACATTTATTATTTAGCTTTACTAGTTTCTCTATGTGTTAAGCTTCATTTGCCAATTTCTCTTTTGGAAGAATTAGACCTTAGAGCAGTATTTATATTTTACTAAGCACTAAGTGAGAAGTGGGACTTTATGAAATTGGTCTTGTCTTCTAGAAATAAGACTCCTACTTCTGAAACAACACAAAGGATATCTTCCTCCCCACCACCACCACCAAAACCCCTGCCCGAAACCAATTCTTCCATTCTATTTAGCTATCATTTACTTATTTCAAGCGGGATGATACTGAGCCCTGAGGGCAATAGAATCTGAGATCTGACAGTGAATAAAACACTAGTTTCTTGACTGATGTCTACAGGACAGAGTTATCTGTTATTGGTATTCATCTTGATAAAATATTGGTGGAGGAAAATTTAGCAACCAATTTTTGGGTGTCTAGTCTATGGTAGACTCTGTGATCAGTGTTTTATTTATATTAGTCCCTTGGGGTGCCTGGGTGGCGCAGTCAGTTAAGCGTCCGACTTCAGCCAGGTCACAATCTCGCGGTCTGTGAGTTCGAGCCCCGCGTCAGGCTCTGGGCTGATGGCTCGGAGCCTGGAGCCTGTTTCCGATTCTGTGTCTCCCTCTCTCTCTGCCCCTCCCCCGTTCATGCTCTGTCTCTCTGTCCCCAAAATAAATAAACGTTGAAAAAAAATTTATTTATATTAGTCCCAGTAATTTTCTCAATAACCTTGATGGCTGTATATAACCAGCTCAATGTTACAAAATTAAAAAAAAAAAAAGATTCAAGTAGACTCAGTAAAGAATCGTAAGACTTCTCTTTTTCTCTCTCATCAGGTCCAAACCATCATTTTCCACTCTCTCCCTCCCCCCAAGCCCTGCTCACAGTCAATTCTCCATACATTGGCCAGTACTGTCCATTGTAACATGTACATCTGAACGCGTGCCTGGCCTCGAAGCCTTGTAGTGGCTTACCATTGCTCTCATAACAAAACCCCAGCTTATCGGCCCCCACGGATGCATCTACGGTCTGGCCTCCACTCTGATCTCACCTCCGTCTCCTTAGCTCACTGGTTATACTGTACCCAAACTGGTGCTCTGTGAAGCTGTCAAACATGCCATGCCTGTTCCCTCCCCTTGCTTCTGCTTGCTTTTATCTTTGCCTCGAATGCATTTCCCAGATGGTCCCCTGGGTTGCTCCTTCTCATTATTCGGGGCTCAGTTCCAATGCACCGGATCATGAGGGCCATGGCTTCCACTGCCTTCGCTAATTAATCATCCCCAGCACATGGAATATTTTTTTTTCTAATTTTGATTGAGTGGAGTGATGGAGAGATGGATGGGTGGATGGACCGTGGGTGAATGGTTAAATAACAGAGCTCCTAAGCCGAGGAGGTGGAAATCACACACGAGCGCGTCCTTATCCTCAGCCTATTTTATTTCTGTTGCATGACGTTTGTCTGTGTGGCTTTTTCCAAAGTCAGGTTTATTGAATCACCATTACCTACAGAAAAAGTTAACCTTTTGAAAGTGTGCAGTTCCGCAAGTTTTGGCAAACGTATACAGGCATGTACTCACAATCATAATAAAGATACAGAACATCACCTTAAAGCTTCCTGAATGCAATCCCCTTCATGTCTCGTTGCGGTCAGTTTACTCCCTGCACCCCACCATTTCTGATCGCGGCTGTCACACTGTTATCCATTGTGGTAACCGTGTCCAGCTTACCTTTGGCTGTCGAGCAGCTACTCCTTGGCCCCTGCTACCCCAGTTTCCATTGATCTCATCATATTTAGGCTTCCAATTCAGTGACTGCTGTTCCCACTCTAAAGCCCGGCTTATGGAAAAGACCAATTGTAGAACTCTTTAAGGATGCCGGGGGTCCCCTCCCCAATTTCTTTCTCACAGTTATGGGGGAAAGTATGTCTTCTGGACCCTCCCAGAGTAAGTAGGTCTTAAATGATAAATCCACTCGAACACCCTAATCTCACCAACTCTCTGAATGCCTTCTTCTACGCTCCCAGCATTTTCAGCTGACTCCGTGTGAGGCACGTTTTTATCCAAATTTCAGCCAATCAGCTAGCCAGACTGTCAACGCCCTTCTAACTCCCCGCGAGGCAACATGAAATGCAGAATCTCTGCTTAGCAGACCCATATCAAGATATTTGCCTGATCCCACTTCTATCATTATCCCACACCATTCCACATTATTCCACAGCCACACATGCTCCTCAGATTTATGTCTCTCTAGATTAGAAAACTCAACTCATACCAATAATTATGATCATCTTTATTTTTTTAAGTTTATGCATTTATTTTGAGAAGGAGATCGTGAGCAGAGGAGGGACAGAGGGAGAGGGAGAGAGAGAGAATCCCAAGCAGCCTCCTCACTGCTAGTGGGGAGCCCGATGAAAGGCTCAGAGATCATGACCTGAGCCCAAATCAAGAGTCAGATGCCTAACTAACTGAGTCACCCAGGCACCCCAATTATTTTTATTTCTTAACCATTTGTGGGTTAAGAAATAACAGTAGCCAATGAGAGCAATTTATTCGAAAATTACCATTTGTTCAGGGATTTTTCCAATCTTATTTTCCAGGCATATTTAGTGGGACTATCCTAGAATTTCACTCAACATAGAATTGAGTTGTAGTGGTTTAGGGTTTTGAATCATGAAATAAGTCCCTTTTTATTTCATATTCACAATGAAATCAGGGGTAATAGCACTTCGTCCTCTTAAAATATCCAAGACCAGGGGCACCAGAGTGGCTCAGTTGGTTTAACATCAGATTTCGGCTCAGGCCATGATCTCGTGGTTCATGGGTTGGAGCCCCTCATCGGGCTCTCTGCTGTCAGCATGGAGTCCATTTCGGACCCTCTGTCCCCCTCTCTTTCTCTCTCTGCCCCTTCCCCACTCATGCATTCTCTCTCTGTCTCTCAAAAATAAAGAAACATCATATATAATATATATGATAGACGTATAATACCTGAGACGATGTTAACTTTTCTCATAATATTTATCCAACCGTGGACCCCATGATCTTCATGGGCTTTGTGGAAATGGGTGAAAAATAGCAAATATTTTTGCTAGAGTTTAACACATAGTTTAACTCCTGTACATTTGTTTTTAATCTTCTTCACCCCTACCCCTACTTGTGTTACTATTGCATTTTTCAGAAATTTCCAGAAAAATGTGATTGGAAGGCTAAATGTGTTTGATTACATCCTGGTTTTTACATCGTGTTTTTCATTGACTTGATAAAGGACTAAGCTTGCAGGGGAAATTTGAGGGCAGTGTCTAGGAGTCTGGAATTGAGATTTTCTTCTGATTCTTGCTTAGCTAGCCATGGGACTTTGGCGGAGTCATTGCATTTCTCCCAGGGTGGGTTTTTCTCATTGGTAGGGATGAGAAAGACCAAATGATCTCTGAGCATCTTTTTCCTTTACAGTCCTACAATGGTTAGAATGTGGGCTCATTTCTGCAATCCAGCTGAGTTTTCAAACTGGTAAGAGTCTGTGAATGCAGCGGCAGTTTGAAATTTGGGTTCCCCAGTCCAGGGAAGGGAGTCTCCCTTCATATGGGTGGAGCGAGACGCTTAGAATTTTCTCTAGAAAGAGACTGTTTTCCCGTCAGGCTTAGAAAGGTGGATGGGGAGCGCCTGGGTGGCTCAGTCGGTTGAGCGTCCGACTTCGGCTCAGGTCATGATCTCACAGTCTGTGGGTTGGAGCCCCGCGTCGGGCTCTGTGCTGACAGCTCAGAGCCTGGAGCCTGTTTCAGATTCTGTGTCTCCCTCTCTCTCTGACCCTCCCCTGTTCATGCTCTCTCTCTGTCTCAAAAATAAATAAATGTTAAAAAAAATTAAAAAAGAAAAAGAAAGCTGGATGGTATATCTTGCCCACCAGGAAGGGGAAAATAGCGTGGATGATAATTTGGTATCTGGAATAGCTTCCCACGAGAAATGATGGGGAAGCACAGGCAGAAGGGATGACGAACCTTTGCCTTGCCCCAGCAGAAGAGCTGGTGACATTTAGAAATACATTTCATGTTTTTATTCACCCAGGCTCTCTACCTGGACCAAGAGAGCTATTGGTGAAACTTTCCACATTAAACTTTTAATTCCAGTAAAGTTCACAGCACCTTCTAACACTGCACGGGGAGGTGACAACATAACATTCCTTTGAGTCTGATGCATAGGGACGCAGTGTGAAGGCTGAAAGGGTTTAGGAGGGGAAGGAACGTACAACCGTGTTTCTACAATATGCCCAACATACAACCTGCATTCACGACCCCCGCTAGATGGTTTATACGGGTTATTTCTCATCCTTCCAAGAATCCATACAAAAAAAGGTGGTTTACAGAGGAAGAAACAGGCTCAGTGCAGGCTTGTCGACCTATTTCATTCGGCTCTAAGGGGCTGGTGTGAATTTTTGACTCAGATCTGTCTGACTCCCCTTCCTCAATTGTATGAAAACCCAGACTTGTTTTCAACCCCCCGCTGAGAAGCTTTCTTGGACCTTCCAGAGATTATAAACTGTTCCCTTTTCTATAACTGTCTTATTGTGTGGATCATAGAGTATTTGATTTCTGCATTCATGCAATTTTCTTTTCTACAAGTTGTGAATGTCTGGCGGACAGGGACGATGTTTTATTGGCCTCTCTGAGAATCCTCAATACGGGGCAAATGGTAGGTGGCCAGAAAATATGTGTTCAGCCCAAGTCACATAATTAATTAGCTACAGAGCCAGAACTCATTCCAGACATTTTGACTTCCGCTCCAGAGCTATTTCACCACCCCGTTATTACTTTTAGATTTTTAATCACATCCAATTACCAAATTATTCTCCCCATAAAGCCTCCTAAGTTCCCTCATCCCAAACCCTGCATGTTATTTCCTTAGGAAGAGAGAAGGATGCCTTTTTGTTTTGTTCTGTTTTTTTTTTTTTAATTTTTATTTTTAAATGCTTGTTTATTTTTGAGAGACAGAGAGAGACACAGTGTGAGCCGGGGAAGAGAAGAGAGAGAGGGACACACAGATTTTGAAGCAGGCTCCAGGCTCTGAGCTGTCAGCACAGAGCCCAACGCGGGGCTCGAACTCACAAACCGTGGGATCGTGACCTGAGTCCAAGTCAGATGCTTAAATGACTGAGCCACCCAGGCAGCCCTGTTTTGTTCGGTTTTTAATCGCAATTTAAATACAAATGTATTGAAGACTTACTATGTGCTGGGTACAGGTTCATTATGTGCCAAGCGCTTTCATGTGAATTCTCTCATTTAATGCTAACAACCTCATGAGATAAGTGTCGTTATTAACCCCATTTTACCATTGAGGAAGCTAAGAAAGGAAGATGGTAAGTAGACCAAGCTCCCAGAGCTGGGAGGGAAGTCTGTGAAGCGTAGGGACGTTCAGAAAAAAATTAGTTTTTAACCAAAAGACCTGCAGTATCTTGTAGGATCCTTAAGGCACCTGGGTAGCATCAGGGTCTAGGGTGAGTTAAGTGAAATCACTCACTCCTCCTAAGCCGCGCAAAGTTCTACCGCAGGCTTTTGAAACAGCTCGCCTAACGCTCCCCATGTTGAATCTCTGCGTCCTGTGGTTTCTTACAAGGTCGTGTGGAGGATAAGAGTCAGAACATTCCAGGGAGATTACGCTCAAAATGCAAAAACCTGAAAAAGCATTGATAAAAGCCTTAGCCGCATGACTCAGAAGACGGCGGTGTGGTGGGATAACGTACACGTGGAGGCTCTCAAGGCTTATGTGATTTTATATGCCCTTTTATTTCCTGAAGCCTCTGAATCCTTCCTGGAGATTAAAATGTAATGACACAACGGATTGAAAGGAAATAGCGTCAAAGATCATATTTGGGGATACACATGACATTATGCACAAACACGGAAGGGGGTTGATCTGAAGTCAGCCAACAATGCAAGATGCGTACACCTATTTATATTTGTATAAATTTTTAAGTAAGAGGATCAGAGGCAGCAGACCTCCACACGGAGAAAAGTGGGGAGGAGGCCCTTGGTGGGAACGCGGGCCATATTATGGGGGTGACTATGAGAGAGAAGAGGGTGGGCAAGGAGGGTGTGGATATCAGTCTCAGTGAGTGCAGGACTATCAAAATAGCCCTTGCAGGGGACCCCACCATTGGTGAGGCCCAGGTTTCTTTAAAAGGATGAATGATAGGGCAGATGGGTGGCTCAGTCGGTTAAGTGTCCGATTCTTAATTCTGGTTGAGGTCATGACCTCACTGTTCCTGAGATTGAGCCCCAGGCTGGGCTCTGGGCTGACAGCACGGAGCCCGCTTGGGATTCTCTGTTCCTCTCTCTCTGCCCTTCCCCTGCTTGCACTCTTTCTCTCAAAGTAAATAAATAAACAAAAAATTGTGACAACAACAAAAAGAGAAGTCACCAATGCCTGCTATGTGGGCGACAGACCCAGCCTCCAGCCAATTTCCTTAACACCAGATGGCATTCTTATTTTGCTTGTTCGTTTATTTTCTGTCTCCTCCTCTACCCCCGGAAAGCAAGTTGTATGAGGCAAACAGCTGATCTCTCTGGTTCAAAGTTACACTCTCCACTATCAGAGCAGCGGCTGGCTGGGAAGGAGGGAAGAGGGGAGGGGAGAGGAGGGAGGTTGGTTTGTAGTCAACACCATAATGATTATCTGTGCATGCATGTGTGTGCATAGACGTACGCACATACACACATACGCTCACACATCATATGCACACATAAATGTATACATTGACGTAGGATGCTGTACGTTTTGATAAAAGCATAAATGTAAAACGCTTAATCGAGCAGCTCTCAAGGAGCATTTCAGAGTTTTCATTAAGGCCTGACCTAATGTGTGTTGAATGGAGTTTGCGGCACATCATACATTTTCACAGGATAGTCAGTGTTAGAAGAATATGCAAACAGAAACGATGCGTATAATATAATACAGTAATTAAACAGAAAGAAGTTGAATAAGTGATAGCATCTGTTGGTCTGTTGCCGCAGAGCTAATCTTTGCCTCCACTTTCCCTGGGGGAACTGCCTCTTTCCGGGCCTGGGGCTGTGATTTGGTCAGGGTTGGGGGGGCGGTGGCTGTCCTCATATACCAGCTTATTGGGTAGGGACAGGTTCAAGGTCTGGCCTATGGCAACTCAGGCTTGGTCAGGGGTTCACGTGACCCAGGCTGACCAGCGATCATCAGCCCCTAATCCCCACTCCCTAGTGTCTGGATTACAAACCCGAGGCCTTCTGGTGCCCTGCTCTCTATCCACTGTGGGAGAACTTGCCTGAAAATAAGGCTGACCCAGGGGAAACGGAACCGAAGGCTGTGGGAACGGCCACTCACTGACATGGAGAGAGCACCTAGGAGCAGTGTGGCTGGAGACACGTGGTTTGGGATGGATTTTGGTCACTTGCAAGCTGAAGAGTGCCAAATAAAATCGTGTTTACCCACTTCTGTTTTGGCAAAACTTTAGGGGAAGGGAAAAGTGTTTTCCATGCGCAATAATTGCAATGGCTGTACGTTCTTGTCCTGAATTTAGTCTTTCTGTCCTACAGCTTCCAGAAGTCCCTTGTCTGGTCATGTGTTCTGATTTTGATTCCATAAGACGTAGTCATTGACATGCATCTCTACCCACACCTTCTCCACTCCATTTGTTTTTTTTTTTTTTTTGCTCTGGAACAGAAATATAATTGGGGATGAATGTGTTGAGAAGCATTTTCAGGGGCTCTGCTCCGATTAGGCGACAAGTGAGCATTCCAAATCTGGCCCTACCTGGACCATGCACTTGCACGGCTCTTCAACCCCTTCGTTCCTAATTTTTTTTTTCCATTTATGTGGGTAACGGTGTTAGCTAAATTTGATTAAAAGGGATGTTATGCCTTGGCTCAGGCTGCCATGACAGAATGCCGTAAACTGGATGGCTGGAACAACGGAGATTGATTTCTCACAATTTTGGAGACTGGAAGTCCTAGGTCAAGGTGCTAGCATATTTGGCTCCTGGTCAGAGACTGCTGCTTGAATTCCAGACGGCCAGCCTCTAGCTAGGACCTTACTTGGCCTTTCTTCACTGTGTGCACATGGACAGATCTCTCTCTTTCTCTTTTTCTTTCTATTAGCCAATGATCTCAGCATGAGGGTTCCACCCCCATGACCTAATGTATCCTCTCTGCCTCCCCAAGAATCCCAGCTCCAAATGCCGTCACATTGGATGGTAGGGCTTCAACACACGAATTTGGGGAGGACACAGCTATCGAGCGTGTAAAAATGACATACGATAAAATATTCTATTGCAAAAAGGACCACATGGTAATTTGCATGGCCACTAGAAATGACAGGGCCTGGGATTAGTTTCAGGCATAAATGTACATAATCTCTGACTGTTTTGACTTACTAAGCCAGTTGCTAACAGGTAACCATTTACACGACCTACGCTTCTGGGGGTAACCGTACTTTGAAAAAGGTAAGCTTATAGCCTGATTGTCGAGAAATGTTTCTGAGCGCAGGTCGAAGGCGAGGTGCGAAACTGTTCTGTGAGAGCATGGACTTCTCCACCCTGTCCTTCCTGGGCTTGCCCTTCAAGGAAGATGACTGTTTCCGAGTGTATCACATTGCGGTGATGTCGCTTTCAATGTGTCCATTCTGTGTTCGACCACCATTATGCCTCCAGGCTGGGAGTCACCAGCCCAGAGTGATTGTTGGAACCACTGGGGATTGGTATTGATTGAACAGCATATCTGGAGGGGAGGGAAAGAAACAAGGACGACACATTGGTTTGTCATGCCTGAGTTACTTGAGAAGTGAGAAAAATGCTGACCTGGGAGAGCGATGACCCTCGGAACAAAACCCAAGTGAGTCAGATACACTGTGAGCTCGCCTTGCTGCACCCGGGAATCGGCACATCTGGTGACGGGAACATCCCTCGGTGGGATGACCCAGCGGTGCAGAGGAGGCGAAACGTAATTGAGGTTGTTTATGAAGATCGTTTGCTAACTCAGCTCTTGGCAACACGGGGGATGACCTTTTTCCCCCAAAGTCCGTCTTGCCTTCATATTTTTTCTTTCTTGTTTTGGCCACTACTGAAATTGGAGGTAGTAGTTCTGAGATTAAAAGGCTGTCAGTCAGCAACGCTTGATGTCATGCCTCTTCCCTAAAGAGATTCTGTTTCGGGAAACTTGTGGCCACGAGGTTTACAGCCTAAACCTACTTTTTTTTTCCCCCTTAGAGGAGAAAGAGGTAATGCAGGACCAGGGAAACTAAGAAGTACAGATTTTAATGGCAGAGTAAGCATATTGTAGTTTTCATTCTCCCAAATAAAAACAATTGGTACACCGGTTGGTTGGGCGTGTCTGTCTTCGGTTCAGGTCACGATCTCGAGGTTTCGGAGTTCGAGCCCCGCATCGGGCTCTGTGCTGACCAGCAAGGAGCCTGGAGCCTGCTTCGGATTCTGTGTCTCCCTCTCTTTGCCCCTCCCCTGCTCACACTGGGTCTCTCTCTCAAAAGTAAATAAACATTAATAAAATTAAAAGAAAAAATGAGGGGTGTAGGGTTGAACCGTCTGTTTGAACCCTGATTCTACCCTGTTTTGTGACATCTGACCAGTTCCGTGATGTTGCTAAACTTCAGCTTTTTAGCTGTAAAATGGTACAGTAATACTTACCTCAAAAGCTGTTGCAAGGATGAAGTCAAGTGTTGATGGATGGATGGATGCAAAGTGCCAAGCATAATTTCTGCCCTATAAAAGCTGGTCATCATTTTTGCCTTTTTTTTTAATGTTTATTTATTTTTGAGAGAGAGAGAGAGCACGAGCAGGGGAGGTGCAAAGAGAGAGGGGGACAGAGGATCCAAAGGGGAGTCCGTGCTGCGAGCAGTGATCCCGATGCTGGGTTCAGACCATGACCTGAGCTGAAGGCAGACACTCAACTGACTTAAACACCCAGGTTCCCCATCACTTCTGCTTTTCAAAGAGGAGGGATCGCTCACCACTAAGTCACTGAGTCGTGTGCTGTGATCTCATGATTTACCTTAACTCCAGACAACAAATTAAAGTAAGTTACTAAAGAAGAAACGTGAACTTCAGTGCATACTTGGCGATTTGGAAATTGAGAAGAAGAACCTACTTCTCTTTCCCCTTAACTGAAAGCAGTGTTATGTGGCGGGCACAAAGCAGGTGGCTTAACTAGGTCAACACCGGGGGCTCTGACTGAGACATCAGTAGGGGTCTAATGCAACGTTATCAAAATAATACGTTTTCCTCCATTGTCGATGATTTCAAAGATACTATTCCATGACAACTAGGCTGGGTGGGAACTAGCTCAAAAGCTCTAGTGAAGAAAAGACCCTACCAGCTCACTAGGACCCAACAAAGGTGTAACTGCATTTTTTACTCAGTGATTTCTCTTTTCTGATTACAACTGAGTACATGTATCAGATGCTTTCATCTTTGGTCTGACCCCCCCACCCCCACCGCCACTCCTTTCTTTGATATTGTTATATTTGTTACACCAAAGGCAAACTCATTTTAAGAAGGTAAATAAGAATCATTGATCGGATGGAGAAAAAAAAGTGGGATACATTTGGAATAAAGAGCAGTTTTCAGACATGGGGTAAAAACCGTTGTAACAAAACAACATCCCAGAATATTTCCCCCTAATCTAAGCAGCGAAAACGGCACAATGGAGAAGGGCTCCTGTATGTGTATGCTTTCTGCCCCGGTCTCAGATAGCTTTGATTTTCTGCTTACATGTTGTATAAATATTGATGACATTTATAAAGTTCTGTGCAGTAGGGAATTATATTTAATATATTGTTGTTATTTTGCTACCATGGTGAAACCATTTTCTCAAAATTAAGTATCATAAAATATTTGAGACTATGTTGCCGGTGAGCAATTGAGACAGGTATGATGAGATTAAAGAAGAATCAAGAAGAAACCCACATGTGCGCTGATTTGGAAAGCACCAGGTTTCTTCAATAGAAAAAAGGACTCGATGCAAAGCTTTGAGTTTCTGTTTGCCAGTCTCTCTTAGCTGTTTTCAGTCTCTATTTCCACCAAACGTGGGAGTCACTAATTTTTCCTTCCTGACACAACAGCTACAACCAGACATTAATTCAGGGATTGGTCGTGTTCTGGATAAGTGGTTTGAGACGCCAGTAAGCCACGATTTTTCCTTTTGTTGCTTAACGGTAGTAAATTGTGGGAATGTTTACAAATGAGACTAAGAGCCCCTTTGGCATTACGTGAACACCATCATATTCACTGTCGGAGAAGAAAGGGGAAATTAAGTACGTTTTATTCCACACCTACTACATGCCAAGGAGGGCACAGAGCACTGTGAAACCATTGTCTCCTTTAATCCTCCCTACGATCTTAGGAACCTTGGGAACGGGAGATTCTTTCGCTCTTTGTATAGAGAAAAAAACAGAGACATCGAGGGACTCTGCCAAAGTCTCCCATCTTACATTTGAACCTCGGTTCATCTGATCCCAAACTTTACGGCCTTTGCCCAAATTATTACTGAGCCATCAGTACAAGTGGCTGTGGATGATTTCACTCATAGGTGGAATTTGAGAAACAAAACAGATGAACATATGGGGAGGGGTGAGAGAAAGAAACAAACCACGAGAGACTCTCCGAGTTAGAGAACAAACTGAGGGTTGATGGCGGAGGTGGGTGGCGGTTGGGCTGGATGGGTGAGGGGTACTAAGGAGGGCACTTGGTATGATGAGCCCAGGGTGTTGGAAGTAAGTGATGGGTCACTGAATTCGACTCCTGAAACCAGTATTGCACTCTATGTTAACTAGCTGGAATTTAAATAAAAAAATTGGAATGAAATAAAATAAAATAATAAAATAAAATAAAGTAAAATTAAAAAAATAAAATAAAGTAAAATAAAATAAAATATTGTCAAACAAAAAAAAAAGAAAAGAAATGCATGTGGGATATAGATTTTGGTTATCACAGACTTGCACATTTGGCAAGGTGGGGGGCGATTTGCAGCACGCAACTTTTCATTTAGAAATATACCACAGTTACACAGCTTCTTGGAGTTATACGCACAGACTCTAAGGTAAAATTGAATTGTCTTGGGGCAGCAAGGTCCTTTGCTGTCACCACAGGAATGCAGTCCAAGCCAGGGTGTCACCAGCAGCTTCTTGGAAAGAATGGGTAACAGACATGATGAGGGAACCATACAGATGGAGCCTCCAATTGGCAAACTCTACAGGCATCTGAACACCTTTGGTTTAAGAGCCAACTGATACGAATGTGAGGCTCTGAAACACAAGGTCATTGTCTGGGGGGGAAATTGCGCAGGTACTTAGGGAGTTAAAAGTGGCTGAGGCTGAAATTCCACCCTCTTTCATAATTCCTCTATTTCTTTTTAAGACAGTTGAGAAGGGGGAGGGCTTGGTCCCCTATCAGTGTTCAGGGCAGGGATTAGTTTGCAAAGTCAGTGGAGTTTCCCACTCACCTCTCCCCGCCTTGCAAAGGTCCCGGAGTCTTGCTCAGCTGAAGGTTTTCAGCATGGTGAAAATTCATCCCACTGGATGGGCAGGTAATGCAACTTCTCTTCACAACAGACTTCTTTCTTTGGGGGCATTCTAGCCTGGCCATTCCGGTGTAGGAAGTCTGCGGAGGCAGGTGGGTAGGATTTCAAGTTCCAGCCACTGCTTGGCTGTAATCCCTCCAGGTAGAGATTTAATTAAGCTGAGAAAGTCAGTGTACCATTCATCAGGCGGCATGTTCTAGCCTAAACCACTTAGTACCTGGGCCAGAACGTATGGAAAGGATAAAATGAGTTTTGGGACGAAGCGGCATGGCTTCGATGGAAAGTAGACCCCGTGTTGAGTCAGCAGGTGCTTCCCATTAGAAGAAGGCTGGTTTTTCAAAATTCCCCCCAAAGAACGAGCGCCTCCCATTGCAGTCATCAAACACTGTAATCGAATCGCAGTCCCTCACTGAACCTGCCATTGAAACGTCACACACCCAGCCCGTTTGCTAGTCAGAGCAGGTTGGTGCCCTGCAGACAAGGCCACCGCCGCGGAGGAAGCCTTGCAAAGGCGTGGCTTACAGGATCTGAGTTGACTTGCACCGTGCGTGTGTGTCGAATAATGATTGGAATCTGACTCATGCCAGAAGAGAAAGGGTGCATTTGAAGAACTGTCTTTTGCAAGTCCTGGAAGATGATATATAATGGCAGCTTTATTCGGCATCCTTCCTGTGCACAGCACATCAGAGGTGCAAATAGCATGCGCGCCAGGGGCCCGGCCATCACGGTGTCTACAGGCTGGTGGAGAGAAAAGCCTGAGTCCCGTAGGGGATGTTTCACAGGAAAAGATATCCGGGAGGATGTAGGCGTGCTCTAGACCTTAACAGCCCATGACTTCAGGCTAGGGAAATCTAGAAAGATCTGTGGATGGGGCGGGATTCAAATCTGGCTTTGTGAGATGGCTGGCATTTAATTGGGAAAAGAGAAGAAAAGGAGGCAATGAGGACACCAGGAAAGCAGAGACATGGTGGGAGGGGGAGGGCCAAATTTGCTCTTGGGAGAGTGGTGAGAGACAGATTTCCCAGGGCCAGTTTGTGAATGGCCTCCGGTGGAAGGCCATGGAACATATGGGAACATATCTTTATCCTGTCTGTAGTGGGTAGCCACTGACAGACCTGGCGAGGTGTCAGCAAGGTCCCCTGGCGAGGTGTCAGCAAGTTAGTCATAGTCATATGCGGGACCAGGAGCACAGGCATCCCACAGGCATCACCGACAGCTTAGAGATCGCCAGATACTTGGAAGGCAAAGGGGAATCACAGCAGTCTGGGATCGCTCACAGGACAGTAAGAGAGATGCATATGAACGTGGCGTCACCATCATTAGCAGGGGCTGTCGAAGGAACCAGAAGGAGGTGCTATTAAGGGACCACTGTAGTCCGGGTGGGGTGGAGTCCCAACGTGAACGACCACAGGGGCCACCATGGAGAGAGGGCTTGGGGGACAGGAATGTGCTGACTCCTGTCACTCCTCCGCCCTAGGATGCTCACCCCTCCCGGATCCCTTCCATGTCTGGGCTGGGTCTGCTCCCACTCACGAACTCCTCTGCCGCATTAAAGAGAACACGGGTGGAGTGCAGAGAAGGTCACTGCTGCCTCCCCAGAGCAGCTTCGCGTTCATCTGGATCCTTCCAGTGCTCAGTCCAACACCAGTTCCTCTGAGAAGCCCTTTCTTCACCCGCCCACCTCTTACCCACTCCCTTCTATCCATCCCACCTGGCTTCACCCACTGCCCATCGTCCCTTTCCTCACTCAGTCGTAGCCAGACGACCGCGGTTTGGATTCTGGTCCCTTCTTACTGCCAAGATCTCCGCGAGCCTCGGTTTCTTACCTGCCCCACCCCGCCCAAGGAGATAAGCGTATTTAACAAGGATAAAGTGAGAAAAATCTTGTGCAAATGCCTAATGCATTGTCTGGACCACGACAGGGGCTTACCCTTCTTGCTTCTTTCCCTGTTAGACTCTCAGTAGCTGGTGGGTGAGCCTACGAAAGGCTCTCGGACTACTGAATGCATCCTGCTTCCTGTCTCTATTGGAAATCAAACATTTTAAGGGCAGGGTCCTCTCTGGGTCTGGCATGTAGACTCTTGTGCGTGGTGTCGGCTAATTAAATATTTGTCGAATGAATGAGAAAAGTGGTTAAGGAAAGCAGGGCACTCCCCAGCGAGCGATTTCACACCGTGCGTCTGGAGAGGAATTGAATCTCAGGCCCCCCGTCTCTCTCAGAACAGGGTCTGGGCACAGCCTCCCTCCGCTCTCTCCAAACAGGTCCCCGCTTTTATGTTTTAACGAAATGTCACAGTGACCTCAGGAGCGCAGGAGGAGGTCGTTAATCAGGGGCACATATGCCACTCCTTTGGAACCCGTCAAACACGCGCCTGAAAAATGATCCGTATATTTTCCGCAGTGACAAAAACAACACATTCGAATCTCCCACGGAGTATTAAATCCCACCAGGGAAACAAATCCTCCTGGCAGGGGATTGATAGGCATTTCCCCGACAGCCCCTGGCACGGGCATGTGCCCTCCAACCAGTCTCTAAAGGAGGCTAGAAGAAAGGTTGAATTAGCCAGCCGGCTCCCTCCCCACACGGTGTTGTGCAGCGTCTAAGCACGCCACACACAAAACACATAACATTCAATTGACCTTTTGCTTATCTATAAACACAGAATGGGCTGCGGGGACCCCGATCCACCAAGGAGCCGTTTCCGGAAAATTTATTTCCTTTTTACTATCCATAAAAATAAATGGCGCTTCACAGAGAAGACACAAAACCCCCACTCTCTTCCCCTAATAAGATTATGAAAGGGATGTTTTCTCTGAACAATCACAACTGTGTGACATGCTGTCATTTTTTTTCTATCACGCTTTATTACCTTTCCATGTTCAGATCGTCTAGGGTGCGAGGCAGGCTAGGTTTTCGTCTTGTTTTATTTTTGCTGATGTTGTGATGGGGTCAAATGTCTCTGACGTAGGCGAACTTCTCGTATCATCCCTCCCCTCCCCATCAAGGTTTTCCTCTTTATAGTTCTGAAGCTGAGGGCAAATGTGGAGGCCGCTTTAGAACAGGGAGAGTGTGTGCTTGGGCATAAATGTGTGAACGCGCACATGTACCCGTGCATACACACCTGCACACACACAACCTTGCACACTCACACACACGCTCACACTGGGGGGTGCCTCCTGTGTGGCCGGCCCACAAGAGTGGGAAAGAAGTCCTGCCGTCGTGATAGGAAAAAAAATATATCTCAGGGCGCCTGGGTGGCTCCGTCGGTGAAGTGTTCGACTTCGGCTCGGGTCATGATCTCGCAGCTCGTGAGTTCGAGCCCCGCGTCGGGCTCTGTGCGGACAGCTCGGAGCCTGGAGCCTGCTTTGAATTCTCTGTCTCCCTCTCTCTCTGCCTCTTCCCCACTCTCTCTCTTTCTCTCTCTCTCAAAAATAAACATTAAGAAAAAAAAAGAGTGGCTGTGTCAAATGTCCTGCCATGCCCCTTTGAAGAAGGAAATTAACATGGTGTGGCCGATGTCTACTTCGTGCCAGGTGAGAATACTGCTTGCTTTACAGAAAACCCCATCTTTAACCTTCCCGACAGATTGCTGACTGGTTTTTTAAAATGAGGACGCAGGTTTAGACAAGAGAGGAACCGAGCGAAGGTCCCACTGCTAATGAAGAACAAAGGTGGGAGAGTCGCCTTCCCCAGGCTTAGTGGGAGGACAAAACTCCCTGGGAAGGAGCAACATGAGGGAAAAGACCAGCAGAATCAGGACAGTGGTCTAGGTCCCTGTGACACGTGGCGAAGAACAGAGACCTGCATGAAGTAGGGCAGTCTCTTCAGACACTAATTTCCACGGGGCTGAGGCTCCGGGAAAAACAGAAGTGTCTGTCTTTCTAAGGGGTCGGCTGTTGGGACCACAGCTCTGGAAGTGCCATCATACAAGCTAAGGAAAGGTAAGGAAAAAAATGAAATCTAAAAATGGGTTTGTGAAAACTTACTTGTGTTATTTGGTTTATTTTTAACTCTGTACATATTTATTATCCTTACGTCTATATAAAGGGTGTATTAGAAAAAGGTTTCTAGGGGCGCCTGGGTGGCTCAGTCGGTTGAGCGTCCGACTTCGGCTCAGGTCATGATCTCATGGTTCGTGAGTTCGAGCCCCGTGTCAGGCTCTGTGCTGACGGCTTGGAGCCTGGAGCCTACTTCGGATTCTGTGTCTCCCTCTCTCTCCCCGCTCATGCTCTGTCTCTCAAAAATGAGTAAACGTTAAAAAAAATAAAAAAAAAAGGTTTCTAAGCAAAGAGAAGCATATATAACTCACTCAAGATCTTACCATATGTAGGGTAAGTCTGTATTTTAATCCTTATTTTTTCTTATAAATGTTTTTATTTATTTTTGAGAGACAGAGTGTGAGTGGGGTAAGGGCAGAGAGAGAGAGGGAAACACAGAATCTGAATCAGGCTCCAGGCTCTGAGCTGTCAGCACAGATCCTGACGTGGGACTCAAACTCACGGACCGAGAGATCTTGACCTGAGCTGAAGTCAGATGCTTAACCGACTGAGCCACCCAGGTGCTCCAATCCTTATTGTTTAGAATTTAATAGCTGGTTTTTTACTACACAATGCATTTTTTATTCATTTAAGGTTTTTTAAAAAATTTGAGTCAATTTTTGGTAAATTATAATTTACTAAAATATTATTGGCATAAAATTGTTTAGAATATCTCTCACGGTATTTTAAAAATATCTTTTATTCCTATAGTTATGTCTCTTTTATCTTTCTAATATTGTGTGTGTGTGTGTGTGTGTGTGTGTGTGTGTGTACCTTGCATAGGTTTTGTTATTCTTAATCAGCTGTTTATCCAAGGATCCCTGGTTCCTTACTTAGAGACCATAGTTGAAGAGTAGGAGCTCTCTTTGCTGCTGGGTTGGTCAGGGTTTTCTAGGCCTTTCCAGTGAACTGAGCTAGAAAATGCTTTTTGGGGGACACCTAGGCGGCTCAGTCGGTTGAGCGTCTGACTTCGGCTCAGATCATGATCTCATAGTTCGTGAGTTCAAGCCCTGCCTTGGGCTCTGTGCTGACAGTTTGGAGCCTGGAGCCTGCTTCACATTCTATGTCTCCCTCTCTCTCTGTCTCTCCCCACTCATGCTGTCTGTCTCTCTCTCAAAAATGAATAAACATTAAAAAAAAGAAAATTTTTTTTTCTTAAAAGTGCTTATTTATTTTTTGAGGGAGAGAGAGAGACAGAGAATAAGCAGGGGAGGGACAGAGAGAGGGAGACACAGAATCTAAAGCAGCTCCAGGCTCTGAGCTGTCAACACAGAACCCGACACGGGGTTCGAGCTCGTGAACCTTGAGATCATAACCTGAGCCAAAGTCGGGTGCTCAACCAAATGAGCCACCCAGGCGCCCCTAAGAAGTGTTTTTAAGATAAAACACTTCATGGGTTCATACTGATGCTGCCAATGCAAATTCAGAACCACAAACACTTTTCTTAACCTCATCAATATGCAAGCACGCACACATCCTGAAAATTCCATTTATCAAAGAAACCGACATAATTTCTCATCTGCTTTCTCCAGAGACATCCACAACAGTCTGAAAATTGCAGTATAAACACTACCACCAACAATGTTTTCTGAAAACATGTTAAGACTTCTATTTTTTATCAGTTCTTAGGAAATATCTTGTTAGGTATGGATAGTCGAATAATGAAGTCAATCTCTGGGTGATTCTATCACCAAATTGATACACAATTTTGCTTTCATTGTGTATAATTATACAAAATATTAAACGATTCCAAAGTCATGTCTGCAACACAAAGTATATTCAGAGAAGTCTAGTGTTGTCTTCCTGTTTTCATCCCAATCTAGTTTCTACCTTCCCAAAGGTAGTTATTAATTTTTATCCTTTTATGATTGTATATTTAATATTAATCTATGTTTTGTGTTAATACAAAAATGTGTATATATATTTTGTTATACAAAAATGTGTATATATTTTGTTAATACAAAAATGTGTATATATATTTTGTTATAAGGGAATATAACTTATCAACTATGTTAATGTAAGAAATAGATGTGTGAATGTATCTTTTTATTCCTTTTTTTAGATAAAGAGTTTCATACGATAACATTTTTGGTTTTTTCCCTTTTTTTTCCCCTTTAACAATATATTCCAAAGGTTGTTTCCCACAAGGGTATAGAGATAGAGCCCATTCCTTTTTACAAGGGCATAGAACTTTATCTGTGATTGTGTCACAGTTTATTGTCTCCTGTTTAGGAACATTTCAGAAGTTCCCAGTCTTTCATTGTTACCAATGTGCTGCCGTGGATATCCATGTACGTATTTCTCTCCTTATTTTTGGCAGTGTGTTTTTGGGGATCTATTCCCAGAATCAGGATGGCCAGGCGAAAGTGTACATTTCGCTAACAGCACTTGACCAGACGTACCAAATTCCTGCTAACAGGGGTCGTATTGATTCACGTCCCTGCCAGCAACATGAGAGACATATCCTCACAGATATGCCACAAAAAATATGGTGCCAGGCTTTTAAATTTTTGATCATCTAACCGATTAGGTGGGAAATGGTGTCTCGGCGGTATCTCAGAGCTTTCGTTTGTATTTCTCTTATTGTGACTGATGTGGAGCATCTTTCCGTACAATTAAGGGTTTGATCACATATACATATTTTCTGTGCGACTTTTCTTTGTAACCCTTCCCCATTTTCCTCTAGTGTCAACATATGTCATTGGCACGACCTCATCTGTGTAGGTCATGTGCTGACAGCAGACAGAGAGGGGCAGAAGACAAAGTCCGAGTGAAACAGGTGAATATTAGATGAATTCATTAGCATGAATATTAAGATAAGGCAGCTTGAGATATGATGATTGGAAGAATTCTTCACTGGACACTAATGGAGGGGTTTCTAACTCCTCATCTGAGCCCATAAATCCACCAAGATCTGGCCTCTGCTACCCCTCCAGCCTCATTTTTCTTTATAAAACTCTGTTGTCTTAGGCTCTAGTGGCATTTAGGGAGTGGATGTTAAAAATATGGGCACCCCTGGGAACTCCCCGGGGTGATAGATATATTCTATATCTTGAGTGAGTGGTGGTTACAGTGCTGTTCATATTTTCCAACACTTGTTCAATGGTACACTTAGAACGTATGCATGTTATTGCATGTAAATTATATCTAATACATAGTAATGCCCAGACCCCATCTTACCATGTCAGAATTTGGAACCTGCACTTCTAGCAAGTTCCATAGGAGATGCTTTTGCATAATAAAGTTTGAGAACATTTAACTACTTGTATTTCCTTAAACTAGCATGATGTTTGGGTTCCTCTGCCTGCTTATTCTGTTTTTTGTTGGACCGTCCCTGAGTACGTGGAGAATGCCCATGCATCCTCAAGTTGGTCATCTGCTGTCTCCTCTCCTCGGGTTGATGTGGGCCCTACCCTCTTTTGATCGCTACTGTGTGTACAAAATTATGACACTTTCATATGTATCTCACTTTATTATGTATATATGTATACATACATACACGTACAATAGACTGAATGTTTGGGTCCCTCCAAAATTCACACGTTGATATCATGACCCACAATGTGATGGGATTTGGAGGTGGGTCTTTGGGAGGAAATGAGGTCATAGGGTGCAGCCCTCATGAAACAAGTTCGTGCCCTTATAAAAGGAACCTCAGAGGCTCTCTCTCTCTCTCTCTCTCTCTGCTTCCACCATATGAAGATATAACAAGAATATGGCCATCTGTAAAACCAGAAGGAGACCTTAACCACACTGGCACGCTGATCTTGGATTTCCAGCTTCCAGAACTGTGAGAAACACATGTCTCTTGTTTATAAGCCACCTGGTCTATGGTGATTTGTTACCACAGCCTTACCTGAGACTATACTGATGTGACTTTAAATTTTTTTATATTCCATGACTTTGGTGAAGGAACGGTGGAAGAGGAGTCTAAGGATATAGGTTAAGAGTTTATTTTTGAAGGTCATACATATCAGGCTGAAAAGTTGAGTTTTAATTCATTAGCTATCATTTATTTTTATTTTTATTTTTTTAATTTTTTTTTCAACGTTTATTTATTTTTGGGACAGAGAGAGACAGAGCATGAACGGGGGAGGGGCAGAGAGAGAGGGAGACACAGAATGGGAAACAGGCTCCAGGCTCTGAGCCATCAGCCCAGAGCCCGATGCCGGGCTCGAGCTCATGGACCGCGAGATCGTGACCTGGCTGAAGTCGGACGCTTAACCGACTGCGCCACCCAGGCGCCCCCATTAGCTATCATTTAAAGAATGCTTGTTTTATACTAGGAACTATGTTAAACACAGTGTAACTTTCATTGCACTACTTTCCTTTGTGGTGAGTAGTATTTATTTTATTTTAGTTTAGTTTAGTTTAGTTTACTTTATTTATTTATTTTGAGAGAAAGAGCTTGTGTACATGTGAGTGGGGGGAGCGGCAGAGAGAGAGAGACAGAGAGAGAGAGACAGACAGAGAGAGAGAGAGACAGAGAGAGAGACAGAGAGGGAATCCCAAGCAGACTCTGCATGGTCAGTGCAGAGCCTGATTCAGGGCTCAAACTCAGGAACCGTGAGATCATGACCTGAGCTGAAATCAAGATTCAGACACTTAACTGACTAAGCCATCCAGGCGCCCCAGTATTTTATTTTAAAGGTGAAAATCCGAGACTTCAAGAGGTCAAGTCCCTTTCCCAAAGCCACTAAGCTTTAGGTCATACCTGGTCCCACTGCTCTCAAAGCACGCATTCTTAAATGCCATGTGAGTGCCTCTTAGGTTGTTAAAGTATAAGGAGACGAACACTTTTCATCGGAGAAATGAAGATGTTTGGGGATGTTGAGGGGATACCCCGTAAGTAAAATCCCACTTTTATGCTCAGGTTCGATGCAAATTAGAAAAACAAAACATAGAGGCATACGGGAGATTAAAAAATACTTTTCTTTCTAATTATGGCTTCATTGGAGAATATAGCTTTGTATGAGAAACAGGTGGCCGTAACTAACAGAATTGGCCAGACTTGACGGGTCCTCACAGAGCTGGAGCAGGACAGGTGTCCCCCGCAGAGGTCGAGTAAGCCTCCGGGGCTTCCCTGAGAAAGTAGCTCATTTTCCTCAAAAAGAAGATTGGGACTGAGCCATACAAAGCTGAGTATTCTTCCCAAAGGTGCATAATCCTCAAAGTCATTCCACATGCCCCAGGGGACGCACGCAGTAAAGGTGACAGAGAGAGCTTGAAGTCTTTCGCAAATTCCATTCCTCCTGGGATCTGGAGAAGCAGAAGAAAAATGATGGATCTCCTCTCCCAGGGGACACAGTCAAGGGCCTCACAGTGTCCTGAGCCAAGGACAGGAAAGGTCTTGGAGACGTGTGTCTGCCACTTGGCAGCTACGTGGGTGTTGGGGGCAGGAAGAGGTGCTCACAGTCTGCGTGCCTGCAAACGTGGACTGCTGTGTAGGGAGAAATGACACTCCTGCAGGTTTGCATAATGGTTCCATCACTTTCAGAATACGTCAAAGCAAGTATAGCTTTGGTGCCAATACCAATATGAAAATGTTGAATTTTAAAATTAACATTCATAGAGGGCACGTATCACTGAATCTTTCCTTGGATTCTACCCATGGAATCTCGTAGAAAGTGAAAGGGAGTCTTCCTTTACAACATTTTCCTTTCGTCCTGGGTCTACAGTCACCTGTGTTAGCATCTTCTTCTGCTAACTTCTTTGGGTTGCCTGAATCCTCTCTGCTTTGCAAATAAATAAATAAAAAACTATTTTTTATGCACTCACAACATTTCTGACACCAAATGTGTGGGTTTTTTTTCCCCCACACCAGACAATTCTCAAATGCCCTGTGACACCTGCTAGGTGTAATTCAATTCAATTCAATTCAATTCAATTCAGACACTATCTACCCAGAGTTGACGTCAGACCCCACAGGTTATGGGCTCAGTCCCGCAAAAGTGCCTTCCCTTGAGATGAATTGCAAGTCCCAGGTGGTCACCTATGATAATGACCAACTGGGTATGAGACAGGGCTCCCATAACCTCCTCCTAAAGTTCGATAAATTGCTATAATGGCTCACAAAACTCAGGGAAACATTTATGTATGCTTACCACTTTATTATAAAGAATATTACAAAAGATACAGATGAACATCTAGAGATACTAGGGTGCTGTCCAGAACAACTTCTGGCCCTGTGGAGTTGGGGTACCCCGTCTTCAGAACACATGGATGTGTTCACTAATCCGGAAGCTCTCCAAACCCTGTGGTTTGGGGATATTTATGGAAGCTTCACTATGTAGGTGTGAATGATTAACAACTCAATCTCCAGGCCCTGTCTCCTCCCTGGGGGATGGGCTGGGGTGGGGCTGAAAGTTCCAAGCTTCTAATCATGGGTCAATCTTTCCGGTGACCAGTCCCCATCCTGAAACCCACCAAGAGCTGCCTCATTCAAACACGTGCTCCCATCACCTAAGACATTCCGAAAGGCTTAGGACTTTTGTGTCAGAAACTGGGATCAAAGACGAATGTTAGAAGAAAGATATTCCTACCACCCCTATCACTCAAACTTCCAGGCAATCATAAGGGTTTAGAAACTCTGTGCCAGGAATCAGGGGCAGGGACCACATATGTATTTCTTACTGTGTCGCATCGAACATACCTAACTAACGTCCTCACTGCATTTAGATGCTACGTTTTCCTGGTTTGAGTTATTTATTGCAAACATAGCTGAGACGAAACAATTAAGGAAATCAAGTTATCCAATTGTAAGTGTTAAATATAAAAAACTTAAGGCCTTGACTCGATAGCCCATTTAAACATTAAACGTGTATTTAAACATCTCGACTTTTAATTTTTTTTTAAGCAGTACTGATCCTTGAGTGTCCAGTCAACGAGAGGGGGCACACCCCAGTTTTCCATTCACTGGAAGGAAGCAATAGAATAGACAGGGTAAAGACATTGGCTTTGGGGTTAGAGAAGCCAAGGCTCCAGTCCTGATTCTGCTAGTAACCATCTGCAGGATCGTAAACAAGGCCCTTTTTAGAAAGACAAGAGGGACGCCTGGGTGGCTCAGTGGCTTGAGCATCTGACTTCGGCTTAGGTCATGATCTTTTCACGGTCTGTGAGTTGGGGCCCCACATCGGGCTCGCTGCTGTCAGCACGGAGCCCACTTCTGATCCTCTGTCCTCCTCTCTCTCTGCCCGTCCCCCTCTTGCGTGCACGCTCTCTCAAAAACAAATAAAACATTAAAAAATAAAGATAAAGACAAGACAGAGCTTACTGTGCTGGTAAAATAACATGTGGAAAATATTTATTATTATTGATTCTAGCACCTAATAATGTCAATGGTACTGGTATACCATTAAAGAGGGTGCTTTGACTTTTTTAAAGTTTTATTTATTTATTTTGAGAGAGAGAGAGAGTGAGAGAGAGAGCATGTGTGAGCAGGGAAGGAGCAAAGAGAGATGGAGAGAGAGAAAGAAACCCAAGCAGGCTCTGCACTGTCAGCAGAGATCCCGACGCGGGGCTCAAACTCATGAACACTGAGATCATGACCTGAGCCGAAGGCAGACGCTTAACCAACTGAGCCACCCAGGTGCCCCTAAAGAGGGTGCTTTTAAAGATGATTTTTTCCTTAGTTTCTTCAAAGTATAAAAATAGTTGTGGTGCAAACACACACCTGTAGGATACCGGAAGTCAGAGAGGCACATATGTAGGCACATAGTTAATTTGTTGTTGAATATTTGCCCAGATTCAACTTGCTTTAAGCACCGTATATCACATGGAAGTCTATACAGGTTGGACCAGCTTTTTGGAAGCTGCCATTTTTGATTCAAGCACCAGATTTTTTCAACCTGTCACACTTCAAGGATTTAACTTAGCATGGCTTCTACCTGGAAGATTCCTTCCCTGACTACCTACGTTTTGGTTTATGTTCCTCTTGTCTGTTTCTTTTCTTTTGTAAAATTTTTTTTTTAACATTTATTCATTTTTGAGAGATAGAGACAGAGCACAAGCAGGGGTGAGGCAGAGAGGGAGACACAGGATCTGAAGCAGGCTCCAGGCTCGGAGCGGTCAGCACACAGCCGGATGCGGGGCTCAAACTCACAAACCATGAGATCGTGACCTGAGCTGAAGTCAGACGCTTAACCGACTGAGCCACCCAGGCGCCTCTCCTCTTGTCTGTTTCCACTAATCCACCTACATAGTTTTTCAATGTCCAGGGTTTTTTTATTTTTTTTAAATTTTTTTTCAACGTTTATTTATTTTTTGGGACAGAGAGAGACAGAGCATGAACGGGGGAGGGGCAGAGAGAGAGGGAGACACAGAATCGGAAACAGGCTCCAGGCTCCGAGCCATCAGCCCAGAGCCTGACGCGGGGCTCAAACTCACGGACCGCGAGATCGTGACCTGGCTGAAGTCGGACACTTAACCGACTGCGCCACCCAGGCGCCCCTCAATGTCCAGGGTTTTTTAAAACCCTGCTATCCTGGAAGCAGGCCTGGATTGGAACCATTCACACCATTTCCCTCGTGTCTGACAGAAAACCTGACGCTAAACAGCAACCCCTAAAATACTTTTGAGTGAATAAATTATATTGATATGTAGCTTCAGTTTCTCTACTTGCAAAATAATAATATTTTTGAAATAAGTCCTGGGAGAACAGTAATAACACCTCAAAGCAAAGAATTTATAAAGCATTTTACTTGATAAAAGTAATAGTTTGATTTTGAATCAATAGCCTAATTGATAACATAGTGATTGATTTATAACACATTTTACAAGATGCATCCTTTCACTCATCGTCTCTTCTAACATGCAAAGCCGCGGCTTGACGTAGTACAGGTTATTTTAATTTGCCATTTTACAAGTGAGCAAGACATACCCTAAGCCTCACAAGAGTGAAATTGCCGCTCGCTTGACCGACACGTATACAATAAACCGTGATATCATGCAGCCCTGAAAGGAATATTCAGGGTATCACAGTCCCTCCTTAGAGCCCAGTGAAGGGAGAGATTCAAGAAAAACTGCAGAGGGGCGCCTGGGTGGCGCAGTCGGTTAAGCGTCCGACTTCAGCCAGGTCACGATCTCGCGGTCCGTGAGTTCGAGCCCCGCGTCAGGCTCTGGGCTGATGGCTCAGAGCCTGGAGCCTGTTTCTGATTCTGTGTCTCCCTCTCTCTGCCCCTCCCCCGTTCATGCTCTGTCTCTCTCTGTCCCAAAAATAAATAAACGTTGAAAAAAAAATTTTTTTAAAAAGAAAAACTGCAGAGATTATTCTGGATCATCAAAGTGATAGCTTTGGATTTGGTGCTGGAGATACGAAGACAAAAACGACATGGTCCGTTCTTACAAACAGCACGTTCCAGAGGTTAAGAGAAATGCGCACCCAAAGTCATGCCGTGTCACAGGTTTAGAGCTGGAAGCTCAGTCAACTGGCCAAAGAGAAGGCAAGGAAGTCTTGGTGGTGATGTGGCTAGATAGCCCACGCGGTGTACCCCACGCGGAAAGGCAGGCATTGCTAACACAGTGGCCCTTTCTGAGACTTTCCAGGCCTGCACGTAGACTGCCTGGGCAGGAAGCAGGAAGCGAATCTATGGCAGGAGACAGCACCAGACCATGGGGTATCCAGGTAAGGCACCAGAGAAAAATGAGAGCATTCAGATTCAAGGGGAAGGTCGTAACTTCAGTTTGGGATTTGTCAAGAGTCAGATGCCTGGCACCATGGGATGTGCACGTGGGGGGTAAAAGTCTGGGGTTCCTGAATCACCCTGAGGTTATTCAATAAATTTTTTCAATCTTACTTGATTTATCTTGTAGAGTGTATAAGACTGAACAACATGCCTAGTCCTTTCCAAGCCAATGTCAAGTAAGAAGAAGGATTGTGGGGGTGCCTGGGTGGCTCAGTCGGTTGAGTGTCAGACTTCGGCTCAGGTCATGACCTCGCAGTTCTTGGGCTCGAGCCCCACGTCTGTCTCTGTGCTGACAGCTCAGAGCTTGGAGCCTGCCTCAGATTCTGTCTCCCTTTCTCTCTGCCCCTCCCCCGCTTGTGCTCTCTCTCTCTCTCTCTCTCTCTGTCAAAAATAAATAAATATCTAAAAAAGTGTTTAAAAATGGATTGTGTGTGTGTGACACACACACACACAGAGAGAGAGAGAGAGAGAGAGAGAGAGAGAGAGAGAGAGAGAGAGGTGTTCCAGAGACTCCCTGAGCCCTGCAGATAAAAAGCAGGGGAGAAGGACACCATCTTTAGAAGCAAGAAGGCATTTTTACTTATTCTTGCAAAGAACAAGAGCTCCGCCAAACCCAGATGGAAGGTAAGACTTTATTCCTTACCAGGAACCTGACATAGAGTAAGAATAAGAACGATCCATAATAAAAGGAAAACGATTATTAAAAAAAAAAAAAAACACAAAGAATACCAGTGCATTTCTTTTCCAAACACCTGTCCATTAGGAGCATAGTTGCCTAATTTTTTCCAAATAAGAATGTCCTCTGTGTCCTCCAATTTGCAGCATTTTTGTTCCTCGGTTATTAGGTTTTATTTCTTTTTCTGTTCATTAATCAGTGCCAGGCATCTAGAAGCCAAATACTTTAATCTGTACTTTAATCTAGCCTCTCAGTGTGTTCCTACAGTTCTTTTCACGTTTCATATTGAGATTTAATTTGCATTTTGAGGAAACTCCTTGGGGTGCTTTGGAGAAATCCGAGCACCAGTGGGCAAGCGGGGACCCCCTCCCGCCCTCCAGCCAGCCTTGTTTCCCAGCAAGCTCCCTCGCTGACAGGGCTCCACAGCCCGGGCCACATGCGTCCCCAGCGCGGCTCGTCGGTGACCTGTGTCCCACGTGGAGGACCTTCTGACCAGCGCTGGCACGCTGGCATGCTTTTTATTAAAGTCGTATTTTATGGCGCACGTGGACGTAGTCTTACAGAAAGAAAACCAACCGGTTCCCAGCAGTTTGTGGTGGTTTGCATAGTGCTGTGAGGAAATTAATTGCCCCCTTCTAAAACTGTGAGACACCCCAGGAAGCGAACCTGCAGTACGCTCAAGCTCTGCCCGAGGTCCCCAGCCAGGCACTCCACATCTGGTTCCTTTTAAAGTGCTCTGGGCCTGCTCGTGTGGGATGAGTGAACGGGGACCATGCTTTCCTGAAATCCTCGAGTGCCAAGGTGCCTCTACGTTGACCAGTTATCAACAGGTCTTTAGTACAAGAGGGGCAACCAGGAAATTGAGTTAATATTTATTACTCGATCCCATAACTCGTATGACCTTCAGCACAAGTGTGGACTCCAACTACAAAGCCGAGTCCCCAGAGAATCAAAATTTGGCATTGAACGGGTATGACCATGACTATGATTTGTGTATTTATGCATGGAATATACACATGGCCTAATATATGTCAGAGCTAAAACCCAAGTGGCAATTGGTATACACAGTAGGAAAGAATAACTTGCAAATTCACACATGTGGTTTTGATTAAAATTTCTCTTTCGAAACATGACTGTTTCCTTAAATAATGGTCACGATGACTTAATGTGCTTATTAGCGGCCATAACTTGTTTTTGGTAAATATGCCTTTTCTGTAAATATGTCTGAAAAAATGAAATCTTGACTACTAAGCAGTCACGGTTTTGGAGTTCCCACACTGCCAACCAATGCATGAGAATTTATTTACAACGAACTTTGGTAATAGACATGTGAGTATAACCAAATATGAAAATGTTCTTTTAATACAGAGAAATAGCAGCATTAAACATTTTGTGTTGTAATTTATTGAGAAACATTTCATATAACTGGAAAAGTAAATTTCTACATCCTATCAAGCAAATGTAATATTTTCAAAACTGTATAAGTTGGTACGACCCTTATGTTTATGCAGGATAACTTGGCAATATGCTTCAAATACTTTAACTCTGTGAATACTCTTGGCGATTTTAATTCTAGAAACACAGCTTAAAAACATAACATAGTGAGAATAAAGTTTTCAGATACATGAGAATTAGTGACAGCCTGATTGATTACACTAAAAATGTGACTACAACATAAACGTACACTAATATGAATTTACTAAAAAGAACATGTTTATTCCATGTATATTCTATGTATACATAGTCTCAGTATACATATGTCATTATATTGTTACATATATAGTACTATATATGTTTATAGGTTTTTTTGAAAACATAATTCTGTGTTCTCTAATTTTAGAAATGTACCTGCAATACCTTTTTAGTTAGAAAAATAAGATTTTCATTATAAAAAATAGTCTAATGTAAAATTATTTTACTTAGCTATTTAGACAGCGGATAATTGGCCCATCAATTCTATTTTACCAGTCATTCAAGACATACTTGAACTTATACCTCTGTATTGTCAAGGGAAGACTCAGACAGAAACACGTATGAAGGAAATGAATGTGAAAGAGTCATCTTCCAGAAGAAATGGCTCACCAAATAAAAGCTGCAAGCAGAAATTAAAAGGAAACACACACACACACACACACACACACACACACACACACACCAGGGTTTCCAAGTTACATTTATCTGTGTTGGGCAAACAAGCAAACAAAAAACACAAAACAAAACAAAAACCCCACAGTTTTCTCACACAATTATCTTATTTAAAAATGTCAAGACATATCTTCAGACATCAGCAGAGCAACCATCAGGAAGAAAAATGCTTTTGTAAAGGAGTTCAGATTTACAAAAAAATAGTGAAGGTTTTATCATTTAGGATCCAGACCAAGTGAGGGTGACTCTGCTCTGTTTGGTTTGTCTCAGGTACAAAAGGTATTTTTTTGTCTACCTGTGGTTTATGAATTTCTTAGTCATATTGGAAGGGGTACAAGCATCATTTTTCTCCTTACAATTTCTTCTTTAGTCAATTTCCTGCCATCAAGATGTGGAGTTGACATAAAACTCGCTTAGAAATTTTCTGATTTTGCATCATTTTATTTGACATTGTGGCTTTTATTTTTTAATTTTTTTGACATTGTGGTTTTTAAATACTTTTTAAAAAAAAATTTGAGAGACAGAGAGCGTGATCACGAACAGGGAAAAGGCAGAGAGGGAGGGAGAGAGAAAATCTCAAGCAGGCTCCGTGCTGTCAGCACAGAGCCCAGCGCAGGGCTCAATTTCACAAACTGTGAGATCATGACCTGAGCCGAAATCAAGAGTCAGATGCTAAATAGTTTTTAAAATGTAGGCATAACAAGAGATGTGGATTAATGCTTATGTACTTTTTTTGGTATCATTAAAAAGATGAGGGGCATAAGATCTCACACTTAAAAGTTAATTTCTATCTGAAAGTTTAAAAAGACCCTAGATTTGTAATTTACGTTTATGTGTCAGAAGTATTTTACTGTCTGTATCAGCTTTATTGAGATGAGGAACATAGCACCATCACATTGACCCCTGCAGGCTGTTCCTGCATACTTCTGGGTGCAAGGATGTCCTTTTTCTTTTTTTTTTTTTTAATTTTTTTTTTCAACGTTTATTTTTTTTGGGACAGAGAGAGACCGAGCATGAACGGGCGAGGGGCAGAGAGAGAGGGAGACACAGAATCGGAAACAGGCTCCAGGCTCTGAGCCATCAGCCCAGAGCCCGACGCGGGGCTTGAACTCACGGACCGTGAGATCGTGACCTGGTTGAAGTCGGACGCTTAACCGACTACGCCACCCAGGCGCCCCATGGATGTCCTTTTTCTCTGGGACATCCATGTTGCTCATTTTCCTGGACTGTCATGGGATGTATCACCTGTGAAGAGATTTCATAAGCATAGAGCTTATTAGTATTAGTCAGTTTTTCCTTAGAGTGCTTTGTAGATCTAATTCTACATGTGAAGCATGCTCCTATTCCTTAATAGTGAGCATGCCTGTCTTGCTTGCTTTTTATTTTTTTAAACGTTTATTTATTTTTGACAGAGAGAGAGTGAGCAGGGGAGGGGCAGCGAGAGAGGGGGACAGAGGATCCTCAGCAAGCTCTGTGCTGACAGCAGAGAGCCCGATGCGGGGCTCAAACTCACGAACCGTGAGATCATAACTTGAGCTGAACTCGGATGCTTAACTGACTAAGCCGCCCAGGTGCTCCAAACCTGACTTGTTTACATAAGATTTGGGGCTAGCTTATATTTATAAATTACATGTATCTAATTATATTCTGATAGGAAAAAGGAGAAATTATTATGGGTTGGGGTTAGGTAGACTTTACCTCAATGGAACCTCCAAGAATCAATATAAAAGCAAGCCTCAGCATCAGAAATATTAAGAAAGCTTATTTTCAGTGCATGCGAGACAGTAAGACTTTGGAAAGCTGAAATCTTCCATCACCAAATAAAAATACAAATATTTAGAAGTAAAAAATTCCTTCCCCAGGTTATGATATTTGTATTAGTTTGTTCACAGCCAAAAAAGAGCAACTGATTTATAGGATGACTGAGTTTGGGTAAATGAGACACAGGCAAGGGTTTATGTGGGGCGTAACAGAACCATTAATGTTTACTCTGTTGCTTTTAGTGTATCTCAGTGTCTCAAAAGGCAAAGTGATTTTTGTTTGTTTCTTTTCCTGATTGTGGTATGTGAAAGATTTAGTGATATTGGAGACAGGGCAGAGTATCATTTTTTTAATCTAAAATATAAAATGATTGCCCCGAGTCCCTTAGAGCAAATGTATTATATGTATCTTAACGTAGCCTTTCAGCAATTACCTACACTGTTCTCCATTTGCTCTGCTAGAAACATTTTTCCATCTCAGTACGGACTGTAATCTCCTAAAATGCACTCTACCCAGAAGCAGGAAGGTGCCTTTCCACCCTCCTAGAATTTACTCAGAGTTAACTGGTCGGCTCAGGTATGTGGCTAGAACAACAGATTCAGTGCTTGACCTTTTTTTTTTTTTTTTTTTGGTTTAATTTTTTAAAAATGTTTATTCACTTTTGAGAGAGAGAAACAGAGCAGGAGTGGGGGCGGGGCAGAGAGAACGGGAGACACAGAACAGGAAGCAGGCTCCAGGCTCTGAGCTGTCAGCACAGAGCCCGATATGGGGCTCAAACCCACAGACCATGAGATCCTGACCTGAGCTGAAGTCGGTCACTTACCCGACTGAGCCACCCAGGTGCCCCTTGACCTTTTTTGAGTAAACCTGCCTAAAGAACGATCCTCCCATGTAATTTTTGTTTTGCTTTGAATCGATATATAAAAACTTGTCACGGTGGAAAGGGGCATGTATGTGAAGGGACACTTGGGCTCCCACACTGTGGAGAAGCCCCTGGCACAGCCCTGCCCATGGTGGTGCCCAGGGGGTGAGGAGTTCTCTTGTGCCTGCTGCTGAATCTCCAGCAAAGTTAGATACCACAGTCAGATAATTTCCTATATCAAAATATATACTATCCTTTTTCATTTTAGTCACAGAATCTGGAAAGAAGCATAAACCTTTCCTCGGAACATTTGCCTTGTACACATCACAACTGTTTTTTTTTTAATGTTTATTTATTTTGAGAGAGAGAGAGCATGAGCAGGGGAAGGGCAGAGAGAGAGAGAGAGAGAGACAGGAAAAGAGAGAATCCCAAGTAAGCCCGGCACTGTCAGCACAGAGCCCGATGCGGGGCTCAAACTCATGAACCGTGAGATCGTGACCTGAGCTGAAGTTGGAGGTTTAACCAACTGAGCCACCCAGGCACCCCTAGAGAGGAATTTTAAGTCGTCTCTGTCATTTTGTCTTAATTCCCTAATTTAAGAGGATAGTAAAGGTCATGTATACTGGGGATCAGTCTTTGGTCACCTCCTTTCTGATTACGTTAAGCTCCAGAATCTGATATGTCATTAAAAGCACATCTTAGCATGACTAGGGGTCATTTATCGAGAACCTTCCATATTGGCGAGTGCCGGGATTTGAATTTGCTAGTCCCTCTACGAGGTGTTCGGTGCTTTCTAGGGCATCGGAATGCCAATATCAAAGCTGGCTGAAGTCTTTCTCTCCCAAGAGACCATTTTGGACTGCTCTGCCCAAGCCCGGCTTCCTCTTTTAAAACTCATTTGAGCCTCCACTATACGTTTAGAATTGTATACTGTGCAAGGCCCAGGGGAATACATAAAGAAATCAAACTGATGTCTCTGACTTCTTAAAGCTCGTGGTACGGGAACCGAGAAAACCTGAAATTCTCCATCAAGTGCTACAGACAGGAAGCGGGAGTCCCAATTTACACAAGGCAGTTCTGATCTTTAAAAAGAAATACATTTCTTTAATTTCTGCCTCTGAGCTGAGAGGCTGATCCTGACTTTGTAAAGCCCACTTGAAGAAAAAAGCATATACAGTGATAAACACAAAATGAAAAACAAGGCCTTGGCTGTGCCCACGCAAGTGAGGCCCCGAGGGTAACACCTCATTGGCTTCCTGGTAAACCCTCCTCTTCCCGAGCTCAAGCATCCCCCTGGAACCCTCTGTATATCTGTCCTTGAGCAGGACACGTTGATCTATCCCGTTCTGGTTCGTTCTGACCGATAGGCGGATTCCCCAGCGAATTAAAGTATTCTTAATACATCTCCTGTCTAGTTCTGTTTGGGGTCACTTTTAATAAATACTCAGTTTCAAGATTTCTTCTGACCGGTTTTCCTGACTTCAGAGTAAGCCAAGTTCCTGGGTATCTGAAAGGTGACATCTGGTCGTCCTTGCCTCCAGTTGAGGTGTTTGATTTCTTCTTCATGTTTGGGCTTCACTCTGTCCCGGCTCTGTCTGCTGGATGTGTAGCTGGGCATCATGTAGGCAACTCTTACCAATGATGGCCACTCTTGTTACTGTCCCTGGTTGCAAGGTCCGTACATTCTGGTCTCCCGTGCCAACTGTAGTCCCCTTTCAGGCCGTGAGCCTGCTTAGCTTTCTGTGTTGTCTTTCCTTGAGGTCTCGGCAGGTCCGAGGAACATTTTTTATATTGCCGAGAAACAAGCAGCCCCCTGTGTTGCTGCCTCAGGCCCACCAGCCCAAGAAACTCCATCAGCTGTCGCCATGTTGCCACTGGGCACTTCGTTGGAGTTGGAACCGTGCCTTCTCTGGAAGTCTCTCTGTCTCCACTGGCAGCACATGCCCAAAGAAACCAGGCCCTTGTTTGCTGTGCTTGAATTCTAAGCAGGAAGGCAACGCACTCAGTGTGGAAACATGGCCCTCCTCCTTCTCTCCTGACTCTTGAATTTTCCCTTGAGCATCACGGGAAGGTTTTTCCCAATATGGCAGGAATCTAACATCTCATTCCTCAGATTTCGTTTATTACTATAATACACAATAATCAATGCAATATATTAACGTGATCATATTATAAATATTATAATATTATGTACAATTTAATTCAATTAAACTGTGTATTTATTATTAAATTATATACAATTATAAAGTGTAGTAACATAATGTAATGTATTAAACTCTAATGTTACAATTTTCTGGCTTTGTTCCTAATGGTAACAAAAATCAGCCTTAGGACTACTAACAAAACCCATTTCTCCCTCAACAAAACTAAGTGTCTGTAAACGGTAAGTGTCAATATCAGATTTTTTTCTGAGGTGGTATCTGACATCAAAGGTCAATGTGTTAACCTGACATCTAAGAAGTGGGAAAGATCCCTGGCTGGTAAACAGGAGAGGAGAAATGTGTCCATTTGTACCACAGAAATAAAGGCCTTTGGAAGAGGCGCACCGAGGTGGAGAGGTCAGGATCAGCGGGCAGAAGGAAGGGCTATAGACTTGGGTGAGTAAAACCGTAGGGGCCTCAGTGGAGAGGGTGAACTTCACCCCTGGGACCAAGGGGATGAATTAGACACACCAGCCGTCAAGACTCCAGACACCTAGATCCTCTGCCAAATATGATTGTTTTCAGAGCCTAGGAAGTAATAAAGGGTGTTTCATAAACATCTAACTGCAATGATGGCCAATCCTCATGTGCTAATTTCCTGTAAGTGGCAAAACCCCCTAAATCCTAAATGACCTTAAAAATGCTGCCCATGGGCTATAACTGTGGCAGCAACCTGGCTGTAGATCCTTGAACCTTCAAGCACTTGGGGTAGAAATAACACTGGGTGGGGGCAGCAGTCAGGAAAGCGGTCGCCGGACCGGATGACGCAATCCTCTGAGTTTACTGCTCCGATGCCGCACTGGGGGTTCATAGCATTGTTCTCCCCCCAACCCCTTCTAGCCATTTACTGAAGAATGTTCGAGTAAGAAAACAATTCATTTAGACCCCAAAGCGAATTGGAATCAGTAGTTAACGTTTCTCCCCACCTCTCGAAATTAACTGCAAAATGATGTATGCTCGCTTGGATGCCAGGCTGTAGATTTCTATCTGACACTCGCCTCCCGGGACACCTTTTCAACAAGAAGTCAGCTGCCCGTGGTTTGTCACGGCGTCCCCTCTCCCATCCACTTTCTTCGTTTCCTCCCCTTGAAATTCTGAGTCGAGGGCACTGTTACTATTGAGGCAATGGATTAGCTCTACTCGAAACAAAAACAATGGGGCCTCCAGACACCCTCAAGCAAGCACCGAGGGGTCAGGATAAAGGTGAAGGCAATGAGGACAGAGCGGGGCAGGGGGAGGGGGGGACCCTCCTCTGCAGGGCGTCGCAGGCTCAAGCTGAATTCTTCCCCTGCATCACTGGCCGGGGGCTTTCAAGCCAGCACAAGGCAAATGCATCTTCAGGGTGGACAGCCACCGGAGGCCTTGACTCTGCTTTCTGCAGAGTCTGCATTTCTCTGGAGTCTGCATTTTAAGAGGTAGAGGAGCTCTGTTTGCCATCTGAGAGCCTTTAGTATGTGGCGCTCAAGAACTTTCAGGTGGCGATCACCGACTCCTTTGAGGTGGTGTCATTAGCCAGGCGACCGCTACCCGAGGGACACTCAGAAACACATGCGTGCGATATGCCTTTTACTTGGTGTTTCCCGAGACAGAAATCCTGCAGCACCTTTGGCTGTCTGTAGGCCTGTCCTCATTTCACTCCATGGGTCCTGCTTGTCACCGTGCAGAGGAGAGATAAGGAAGAACGTGTCGTGACGGCTTTCCCCGTGGGAGAGTAGGAATCCGAAAGCGAGATAAAGTCTGGTATATTCCGCTACCGCTCGGAAGCTGGGGGGATGCTGTCGAAATGTTAGTTGGCAGGGGCTGGGGATGGTGGGGTGCATCACAGAAGCTGCAAAAAAAAAATGGACTCTAGCTTCAGCAGCGAGTCTCTGTACCCGTAACTCCTTCCTGTACAGAACTGAGGAGGCATCTCTTGCCTCCTTCAAACCACGGTCACACCATCTGTCAAGTTTGTATTCTTTCGGCCAACGGAAGATACGACACAGATACACCTGCCGGACCCCAGAGAAGAAAAAAAAAACATGTAGCACACCAGTCGAGGAGCTGCTGGCCTAGGGAGGGGCAGGATCAAAAGCCCCTCTCACATTCTTAGACGAGGAAAGAATCCTACCAGGCTCGAATGCTAGACCAGAATGTTCGAACAGGCGGACAGCAGGCAGGAGAGCGCGGGTGCTGGGCGTGGCTGATGCAGGGAGAACGGCCAGCACGTTCAGTAGCTTCAGAAAGGTGGGACGTGTAACAGGATGGACGGCTTCCCTGTAAAGCCAAGAATACACGTGAGACCAGTGGACTATGGGCTTCTTGGTGAACAACAGGGTTCTTGAGCAGGAGCGAAGGCACACCGGGCTTTCGCTTCCACGAGACCTGTGTGGACACCCCGGTTCTGCTTCCGACCACCTTCCTGACCTCTGGCCATCACTCAGCCCCCCTGGGCTCGTGTTTCTATTAGTAAACGAGAATAACGTGCATCTTAAACGGTTGGGGGAAATATTGTTTCAGTATTCCTAGAGGTGTATGCGAAAGCAACCAAATTTGAGCTAGAATGTGTAAGGATCTGAGAGACATGGTAAGGGAGGATGGGTTGTGAGTAATTGGAAGTTTCCAGAAAGCAAGAAAAGGCAGGAGGCAGCTGGGCTCAGGGACTGACTGTCTCTCCCAGTCTGTCTCTACTTCGTTTCTCAGATCCACTTTCTACACTCGGCGGGTAGAAGCGGGGTACGGCAGCTTCAGTTCCTTCCTTCCCGTATGCCAGCTTTGCCACCAGCGACAGTCTGAGATTTGTTCCTTCCAATCCCAAGTTCGAAATCCCAGAGAAAGACACTGATTTCAGTAGATGCCTCTCTTTGGCCCAATCAACCAGAACATGCACGCAAATCACAAGGTTAGAATGGAGAAAGGAACGTTCCCCAGAGGAGTCTTTTGCACAGACAATACACTAGTGTCAATGAAGAGTAATGGCTGATCCAAGATGGCGGTCTCGGGTCTTGGATCAGAAGCATCTTCTGGAGTCTGGGCAAGCCACAGGTGCAATCAACTAAATATGTGGAGTGACCACTGGATGCTGGACACTTTCCATATTATTTCACTTAACTCTCATATCAATTCCTAGATTAGGTAAGCAGTATTGCTCACATTTTATGCGTGCAGTAATTGGGAAACTCCAAAGCATTCCAACTCGTAGCAATCACATAGGGAGTAAGTTCATCTGGCTCCAGGTCTTAGGTTTCTTCTGCCTTTCTGCGTTTCCAGAGGCCAAGGGCTCTTCCTGTGTGGTGCGGTGTATTTCCCTCATTTGATTTTATGGGGGCAGTGTCTGCTTGTAAGCTGAGTGCAATATTAAAAGACACGTGCGTCTAGGGCTCTACGCCTCCTATTTTTTCTGTGAAAAAGTCAGTCTTTCTTACCATCTGCAAAATGAAACAAAGCAGTGCCTTCTTTCCTCCATTCCCTACAAGTTTCGGAATTGTTACTTTGCTTATTCATGAAATCAAAAAGAGGGTCGTCTTCTAAAATGATAAAAGCCACGTAAGCCCATGACCTTAGTGAGTAATAATCTCATGAAGGGAGCGAGAAGAACTGGAGGCAGACCAACTGGGGGACCCTCGGCCACACTGCAGTAGCCACTGGTAATTGGTACCCCGCTGAATATCTCTAAGCCCCAGGTTTCTAATGAACAGAATGGGAATAAACTAAATATCATCATCATAGAATTGATGTGGATTTTCATTCAGAGACTCTTGTGAACTATTTCTTTTTCTTGTTCTTTTTCTTTTTTCTGATTGGTTCTATTTACATAGCATTAAATAGCTTGGGCAATGCTACATACCCATATGAAGCTTGGGGTTGTTCATTTGTTTTTTATTAAAAAAATTTTCTAAATGTTTATTTATTTTTGAGAAAGAGAGAAAGAGAGAGAGAGAGCAGGAAAAGGGAAGAGGCAGAGAGAGAAGGAGACACAGAATTTGAAGCAGGCTCCAGGCTCTGAACCGTCAGCACAGAGCCCGACACGGGGCTCAAACTCATGAACCCTGAGATCATGATCTGAGCCAAAGCTGAATGCTCAACTGACTGAGCCACCCAGGCACCACTCGGAGTCATTCATTTAAAGCAAAATCCCAGGGCACCTGTTTGGCTCAGTCAGTTAAGCATCTGACTGTGGTTCAGGTCATGATCTTGTGGTTCGTGAGTTCAAGCCTGGCATTGGGCTCTGTGCTGACAGCTTGGAGCCTGTAGATGGCTTCAGATTCTGTCTCCATCTCTCTTTGTCCCTCCCCTACCCCCATGCACTGTGTCTCTTCTCTCTCTCTCTCTCTCTCTCTCTTCCTCTTTCTCTTTCTCTTTTTCTCTCTCTCAAATATACATAAACACTAAAAAAATTTAAAAAAGTGAAATCCTTCTGAGGGGGTGAATGGTAGGTGGCCCTGGGGGTCTCCAGCAGACATTTTGTACACAAAATCTTTTTTAAATATAGCTTATTTATTTACTTTGAAAGAGAGAGAGAGAGAGAGAGGCAGAGAGAGAGAATCCCAAGCAGGCTCCACACTGTCAGCACAGAGCCCATTGTGGGGCTTGAACCCACAAACCATGAGATTATGACCTGAGCCTAAATCAAGAATCGGGTGTTTAACCGACTGAGCCACCCAGGTGTCCCCACAAAATCTTTTCATGCACTGGTTGCTAGAAAGTCAAGGGGTAAATCTGAAACAAATGACATAGAATTGAGAACGCAAAGGACATTGTTGTTAGGACAAGGGAAGTTAAACATTAGAAATGGCCCCCCAGAGGAAGTAATGCCCGAGTGATGTCTACTAATCTTGCCAGGAAGGATGAACTGAACAATTACACCAAACTCGTGTCCCTTTGAAATGGCACCCGTGACGTCCAGGTGGGATAATGGACAGTGTGCCCAGGCAGACACTTCCATTTTACCAGGATTGACCTTGCTCTGGAAAGGCATGGGAATATTTTATCCAAACACACAAAATATTACTTAAATTGCCAAGACCCTGGAAGAATAACTACCTGCCCATCCCAATGAGACAGATGTTGCAGTGGTGAAAATTACATTCTGCATATATCTTGTTCTGTGGTGGTTTCCCTTGCCGACTTGGCAATAACACGGGATTCCAAGGTTACTTTACAGGAGGTGGAGTCAGGGAGAAAGGTGGTGTAGACCAGCGTGAAGTCGACAGGATCTGAATTCAAACGTCATGCCTACGAGTTGTGCTGGGCCCCTAGTTTAAGACATGGAGGGGATCCAAGGTTCAGTATTTTTATAGCTGAAAATAAAGATATAGGTGGCAATTCTCAGTGCTGACTAGCAAGGCTAAAACCGCAATGGAGAACATTTACTAAATATTTACTATTGCCAGGCACTGCTTTAAACACTTTGCCTGTATTCTTTGACCCTGGCAACAACACTTGCAACCCTTACATTACAGACGAGGAAGAAGGAACACAGATGGGTTAGGCTAGCCTCCCCAGGTCACACAGCTAGAGACCGCGGAGGCAGCAGTCAAACCCACCCCTCCTTTCCCTAGAGGATGGCTAGACGGGTGGACAGGATGCCGAACGGCCCTGAGGAGGCATCTGACCTTCGTGACAGGTTATGGGTAAATGACATAAGTCAAGTGCTTAGGTGGGCCTGCGCATAGCAGGCACACGCAAGGACACACACACACACACACACACACACACACACGTGGTGGGAGGAAGCCCGTTATCTCCCTCCTTTCTCTCCCAGTTAACAATCAACAATAATCTTGAAAACTTCACAAGTTCCCTCCCAACCTTGGAAGGCACCTTCCGCAGGCCAAACCAGAGATGCCCGCCTTACAAAGGTAGATTCAGTTTTAGCTCCGAAGTAGGAAAAGTCCGCGAAAGCCAGAGAGCAGAGAGGAGCTGGGACAGCAGCACAGCGGGGAGCTTGGCCAAGGGGCCAGGGTGGAAGGAGAGCCCGCCCTGTAGCCCCGGCGGCGGCGGCGGGGGCGCCAGAGTCAGATCCGGCCGCGTGGACCACCGCGCCTCCAAGAAACAGACATGGGAATCGGCCGGCGGCTGCGCGCACATCTGGAAAACGAAGCCCCCCGGATGAATTATGCACGGATTATCTTGCACTTGCACAGGAATTTCTGTTTATTCACAGTTGAGGAGCATAAAGAAGAAAACCTGTTTCACACCTGGCATTTAATTTAGAAGGGATTGCTGAAAGGAAAGTCATGTGAGCCACGCTGCCCTGGGTCTGCTTTAGGGCTGCAGCAGCCAAGCGAGGCGCGTTAGGGAAACGGGGAGGGTTATTTTGCAGCGCGCCTGTCTCGGCCTGTGTGGGGAGTGGCGGGGGGTGGGGGGTGGGGATGGGGGCATGGGGGGAGGGGGATCTGTGCACACAAAGCCACGCCTAATATGTGCAGGCACCGGACACAGCCCGAGTGGGAGGGATCCAAAGCGCATCCGGCCCAGTGGCTAAGCTTCTCTCTTTCCCCAGATAGCTCCCAAAGTGTCACCAAGAGCTCAGGCACCCCTCTGAGCCACACATCCCACGGAGCTCCCCCTGCACACCTGTCATTTCGTTTGGAATTCGTCTCACTCTTCGGGTTTGCTAAGTGTGAGAAGTCCAAGGAGATGCCAATCCATTCTATTAGCCCCAAAGCAATGGTCCATTGTGTCTGGCCAGGGAGGTATCTCGAGCACTGCTCTGGGGATTTTTAAATTAAGTTCTTCCTGCTGAAAAAACAAAAAGCAAAAAACAAAAAAACTTTTTTTCTCCAATCAAGTCTCAGCTCTTTGTAAGCGTAATAGAAACATCCCTTGGCAATTGTATCACAGGGATGTTCAAATGTAAAGACGCTCTTTAATCAAACCAGGGGGCTGTTGGCTACACTCACGCTCCCTGGGAGGGACAGGACACGTTCTTACATCACTTGGGAAGGGAATTTGCAGAGCAGGCAGTGTGGAAATTACGTTATCGATTGGGGAACTGGTCCTACCTTGCGAAAGATTTTTTTTAAAACGCTGGTTTCAAATCAACGTTTTATCACATCAACAGGAAGTGTCCAGAACAAAGTGGAATAAAACAAAAGTTCGTTTCGTTAGTTTGTTTGTTAAGGGGACGGGCAGAGGTCTGGGACATAGTTGCCCTTCTTCACGTGACCGTCAGCTCTAGGAGTCCAACAACAGGTGAAACGTTTAGTAACTTCCAAAGTGTGTGATATTCTTACATACTGGCCCACTGTCTCATTGGTACTTGCTGCCTTCCCTACACGTGTAGCTTAGTCAGGGAGTGTAACAGTGGGTAAGAACTTAGTACTTAGGGGGACACCTGGGTGGCTCAGTCGGTTATGCATCCGACTTTGGGTCAGGTCATGATCTCGTCTGTGAGTTCGAGCCCCGCACCGGGCTCTGTGCTGGCAGCTTGGAGCGTGGATCCTGCATCGGATTCTGTCTCTCTCTCTCTCTCTCTCTCTCTCTCTCTGTCCCTCCACCACTCACGTTCTGTCTCTCTCTCTCTCTCTCTCTCTCTGTCAAAAACAAACATTAAAAAAAGAATTTATGACTTAGAATTAGACATAAAGGGTAGGGGATGGTATCATTTTTCTTAATAAGAAAGTGTTCTAAGGACAGAGACTGGGGGGAGGCAGGAAAGATGAAGAGGAGCTTGCATTTTTAAGTCTTGGCTTCTCCCGTGTGGCTAGCTGGTGGGACCCAACAGCAACACCTCTTTTGCTCAGTGTTGTGAGTTTAGCAAAGCCGAGCCGAGTTCACAGCCGAGCGTCTGAGTGTGCAAACTGGCCACGAGGTGTACAGGGTGGGGAGATCAAATACTCTATCTGACAGAACTGGGGAGACTGAATTTCTTGGAGAAGCCAAGAGAGGGGGACCAGGGCAATCCTGTGGGGAGGGACCCGGGAGAGATGGACCGGCTGCCCAGCACTTGGGTCACGCAGGGTGGCTGGGACACTTGTAAAGGACGAGGTCGATGTCTAGCTCTGTTGTTCCTTTTCCTGCCACCGAACGCCAAGCCTTCAATACAAAAGTGCCCCGAGTGTGCCCTTTCGGGGAAAACAAGGAAAGAGGCTGAGTTCCTCGTGCTGGGTTGTTGTGGAGCAGGCGTTAAGGCCATGGGGGAGGGGGGTCTACACCACGGTAGCTTATCGCAGAGTGTGGGACAGCTTTCTTTGACTGTCTTTGGAGGGTCTGATTTTTCTCCCCCTCGATTGTGTGCTGAAGCTGAACACGAGAGGCGATTGCTAACTACTCAGGCATTTTGCAAGGTGGCTGTCAGACTGCAGGCAGCTTGAAATTGTGACCGTGGGAGGACTGGTCCCTAGTGTATCAGCGAGCCCTGCAAACAAGGCTTTTTCTTTTCTTTTTTTTCTCTTTTTCCCCAGAGACCCAGTTCGCCAGCATGCCGCTGCTTCATGCCCCAGGCACGACAACTTCATTGCGGTTCCAAATCATAGCAGCTTTATTCCCGGGGTCTCCTGGCTGTGCGTGTGATGCTCCTTCTGCCTGGAACATTTTCTTTTATGTTGTGTTCCTGAAAAACACCTACTTCTTTTACTTTTTAAAAAAAATTTTTAGCGTTTATTTTATTTTTGACAGAGAGAGAGAGAGAGCAGGGAAGGGGCAGAGAGAGTGTCCCCAACCCTTCTAAACTGGGAGCAGTTTGAGGTCAGGATCTGAATCTCCTCTTGAGTCATGCAACCTTCAACATGGAGCATAGCACCTGGCATGTAACAGCCTCACAACCTGTACATTGAATGAAGGAATGAATGAAGGAATGAATGAAGGAATGAATGAAGGAACAGCAGCTGTGTCTCTGTGCTGGGAAGGAGAGAGAAAGATGTGAGACAGACACATTCTGTGCACGAGCTCACAGTCTAGTGTCCCGGCAGAAAAAAGCACTAGCAAGACCCGTGCAACCAACCGACCACAGGACCAATCATTTTACAACCAAACCTCATCTGCCGGGACTTCTCCTATCTGTTCAACTAATTTATCCTGGGCATCAAAGAGGGAAACAGGACCTTGAAAGCAAGGTATGAAACGAACATCTAGAAAGCCCAAGGCTGTGAGCTTTCACTCCAGGAGAAACCTGGAGAGGCGCCACCCCTCAGATGCATCATTTCCCCCCCCCCCCCCCACCCGCCGCACTTCTGTCTACCTCTGTTCTGTGGATTTAAAGTCACAGTAGTTTCAGAAGATCAAAGAGAAGTGACTCTTACAGGTAGGCGCATTGATAGCAAAGAGAAATGATCGTTGTTGGCTTGGCAGGAAGATTATAAATACAAACACAAAAATGGATCTGAGAGTTCTTCATCCAAAGCAACTTCTTAAAACTGTAGAAGGTTCCTGAATAAGTGGTCCCAGAATGTTGAGGTCCCGGGACACCTGGTAGAGAAGAAGGAATTTTGGTCAGAATATCTGCATCCGTGTTTTTATGCTGTTACTCATTTCCTGTGTGACCTTGGGCAAGCGACTTAACCTCTCTGAGTCTCTGTTCCTTTATCTAAAATAAGTGATCATTGCAAATTCCTCCTCATAGGACCTTTATGAACATTAAGGAAAATGAAACTATGAAGCTAAAGTCAAACATATTTTTTTGGTAACAAAGAAATTTAAAGAAAAAACATACTGAAGCAGAAAAAAAAAAAAAAACCATGAGTAGAGTCCTTCTGGCTCTCTCTGTCTATCTTGTCCACAATAAAATGTAGTTCAGAAAATTAAACCTGAAGAGGTGCTTAGGCACTCATGTGACTACAGTTCCCATCCTACAGATGAGAAAATGGAGGCCAGCACTACAGATCTTCCCTGAAGAAGAAAGGATATTTATAGAAACTTGCTATTTTCACATCTCCTTTCTCTGAGCTAGGCGGGAAGAATGGCTTTATTAAAAGGAACTCCTCACCAATGTGATTATTGAAGACCTTTTATCCTGACAGAATCCTTAAAGACGATCTGGTTGTGATTTGGTGTAGTGGGTCAGATAGGAGCTCCAACCCACCATTACCTGACCTTGGAATCACGAATCATGAGCCAATCAGTTATGGCCAGAGGTCGGGCTTGGCTCTTTTGTGTATTCCATCCAGTGGTAATCTCTCAGCATCCTTGTGACATAGGGATTATAATCCCAATTTTTTTTTTTTCAACTGAGGCTTAGTGGTTTCAAACTGAGGCTTAGTGGTTTTTTGGTTTGTTTTTATTTTTGTTTTACAAGCCTCTCCCAAAGGCACCCAGCCAATTAATAAGAAGGATAGACCAGGACCGACATCAAGTCTATGCCCAAGAAAATACATTACTAAACACTTTCTTTGTGCTAGGTTCTGGTCTGTGCTAGTCCAGTACTTACTCTGTTCCATACTGTTTTATCAAATATCCCTAAGAGTAGCAAGCTTTGTGAGAAGAGAAATAACCTTGAGACGAAATGACGATCATTGCTGGATTTATCAGCTTCTGAGCTCATGAGCAGGTGGCCTGAAAACATAGTCTCTTGTCTTGTTACAGACTTGCTCGACCTTAAATAATGGATCTCCATGTTCTTAGACAAATAGAAATCTCCACTTGTAAATATTCATAGCATAAAAAATGACTTGGAATATTCCACACAGTGTGAGGATGTAAAAGATATTCATCGTCATAATACATAGTTTGATGAAAGATTGCTTTATGACAAGATTTGTTTCTTCACCAGTCACCTCCTGCCTGTCTTGCCAGAGATGTTTCCCACCATATTTTCTAAATGCATTCGACCACGTGATGCTTCCTGCTGGTCTCTGCTTCCTCATTTGAATCTGCTTAGTCTTGTCTCAGCATGGAATTTCCTCCATCCCCAACTTTTCCAGCTATGCAAACCCTTCTTTCTTGTGAGTTTCCACTAAAATGGGTTTTTTTTCCCCAAAAAGTTCTTGTTGATTTTCTGATAGAGAAGGAAGAAAGAAAGGGCAACACTGATCACCCTCCAACTCTGTACCAGGAACTACGCTAGTTAAACATGTTTGCGAATTTCTTTTGTTCCATGTTGCATTGTCAATGGACAAACACCTGGAGAGCTAGGTGCTCAGACACAATCAAGACAAGCTGTGCTGTATATATTTTGGGGATGAATTTATCTTCTTTTTTTTAAAAAAAAATTAATGTTTATTTACTTTTGAGAAAGAGAGGCAGAGACAGGGTGCAAGTGGGGGAGGGGCAGAGAGCGAACTCACGGACTGCGAGATCATGGCTTGAGCCCAAGTTGGAGGCTTGACCGACTGAGCCACCCAGGTGCCCAAGGGGATGAATTTATCTTCTATTTGAAACATAAAACTTTCTTGATATTATATTCATATCTCTAACTCAAGGCCATTCATTGCTATCAAGTCCAAAGAAATAATACCATTTTCGTAGGTAGGTCATATTCTACAGCTAACAAGGCGTCGCTTTAAAGGCATTAGGGAGCTGTTAAAAATAGAGAATAGATCGGCCAGTTAACGTGTTACCCTTGGAAATATATGCTTCCTCTTTTTAATGTTTATTTATTTATTTTTGAGACAGAGAGAGAGAGAGAGAGAGACCGAGCAGGGGAGAGGCAGAAAGAGAGGGAGACCGAGAATCCCGAGCAAGCTCCATGCTATTAGCGCTGAGCCCGATGCAGTCTCCAAGCCACGAGTCGTGAGATCATGACCTGAGCCGAAACCAAGAGGCTGACGCTTGACCAACTGAGCCACCCAGGCCTCCCGGAAATTTATGCTTCTTAATCGGGTTGTCTGCGCTGGAGAAGATTATCTACAGAAGCCGAGACCACCGCATGTAAAAGGGGAAAAGATTTCCAGACTAATCATTTAGCCCACCTAACCCCCATTGGTCTTTCTCTTGAGTTTCCATAGCACGGTCTCTCTCTACTCATTTCAGAGCTGAAGGCACCCAGAGCCACTGTCTCAATTGGGACCATGCTCAGTCCCGTCCATCCAAGCTAGACCCTTTATACATCATAACACAGTGTGTGTGAAAGTTAAGTGTATCCACCTGTTTCACCGAGTGGCCATGGGAAATATTATGTACATGTGCTTTGGGAGGGGGAGAAAAAAAAAGGAAAGACATTTATCTTAGCTTTCTGCTTCCTATGATGACCCGAGGCTTTCATTTCAATAAGGAATTCCTGTCTTGGCAGAGAAGGAAAACAGATGGTATATCTTTAAGTACATAATGTATGCTTCCTCCGCATTATTTTTGGAGAGCATAAAGTATGATTAAGGGAAGTGACTCATGCAGTGAAAAGCAGGCATTGCAGTTGGGTGCCTGAGATGGCTTCCATATGCAGCAAGGTGATGGGTTTTCCTGGTTCCCCACCGCCATCATCCTCGCAGGATTTGTAAGAACAACTGTTACTCAAAGAGAAACCATATGCTTCCAGTCGGTGAATGACCAGTTTATGTAACCTACATGGCTTTTCCAAGAACCGTGATTAAAGATAAGATGTCACTAATACAGTTTTAGGTAATTCTGGCAAACTCATTAGCAAAGTTCTTCTATAAGCCACTTAGGAAGTAATCCTCACGCTCTTCCTTGTGCTCACTCTGCACAGAAAGATATGTTGTTGTTAAATATGTTGGTTGAAACGTGCCTTTCTGCAGACACATGTAGGAGAGCATTCTTATGGCGTCGTGTGACAATGAGGAACCTTTCCCAAAAGATGATTGTGAATTCCCAGGAAAACACCATACATGATTTCAACAAATATATATCTTGCAGGGTATCAGGTAGGGTCCTTTGGCCCCTGGTTAGCAAAAGCCCATCTCAGAATTTCAGAAACAGTCAGGGACCTGGTTGGATCACACACTTCAAGATCCGGAAGTGTGGGTCCTAAGGTGAACTTCATCTATAGGTTCTGGTCCGATTTCTCTGTACCCCTGTCGGTTGTGCCCCACTCTGTGTCTCACCAGCCTCAACCTGAGCACACAAATAACTCAGCGTTTCCAGCTCATATTTGTGCATTTGGATGCAAGCGCATGGGAGAAAGAGTTACTGTTGGAAAATCTCTCAGGCAAGTGAGAGGAAAACATTGCCAACAAATGTGTCCTCGCCTCCTGCCTGACTGCTGTCCTCTCCCTTTCAGACCATGTGGAATTCTGCGAACTTTTCTTTTGTTCCAGAGACTAAGAACCAAAGTTCAGACTCAACCCCCTTGTCACTGGATTAACAAGAGATTTATTGCATTTGTGGACCACTTTTTCACAGAGGAAATAGTGTATCTGTCAACCCGGCAATCCAGCCTGGCTGTTCAGACAGGCACACAAGACCCCTGAAGAATTCTTTCCTGCCCTTTCTGTTTGGTGTTCCCGGGTCTTACCTCCAGAAGGTTATGGCAGAGAAGAATTGAGCATCTAGTTCCACTGATCAAGAAACACCCTGCCTTGGTGGCTGTACCTACTTTCATTATGTGTGTGTGTTTTGGTACACACGTCTGATAAATGCTTATGACAGGACTTCTACAACACTACGTAAGGTATTACGGAGAATAAGTTCCTTTAATTAATTGAGAAGATACTGTAAATCTAAGAAAAAGTTATGGATGTGTACATATCTTTTTTTTTTGAAATTAAGGGGTAATTTACATACAGTGAAATGCACAACTATGAAGCATGCGGTTTGTTATATTTCTGTGTGTGTGTCTTAGCTGAGGCAGAACTGACCTAGACTGGCCTGTACAGACCTTAAGTACAATTTGATATATCTTGATAAATTAAACACGTGTGTCAGTGATACCCCAGACAAAATATTTTAAAATTCTATCACCCCTGAAAGTGCCTCCCTTCATCCCCGTGTCACATAGGCAACCACTTTTCTGAATTCTATCAACATAAAGTTTTGTCTGCTTCTGCAGTTCAGAAAAATGGAATGATACACTCGACACTCTTGTATGTTGGATTTCTTGCCCTTTAGCATAATAATCTTGAGGTTCGTCCATATTGTCACAGGTCCCGTTACTTCATTTTTTTTTTTAGATTTATTTATTTATTTTTGAGAGAGAAGGAGGTCGGGGGGGGGGGGGAGACAGAGAGAGAAAGCGCCCGGGAGGGGCAAAGAGAAGGGGAGAGAGAGAGGATCCCAAGCAGGCTCTGCACTGTCCGTGCACGGAAATGCGGGGCTCGAACCCATCAACCGTGACATCATGACCTGAGCCGAAATCAAGAGTTGGATGCTTAACCGACCGAGCCACCCAGGCGCCCCTTGATACTTCATTTTTTTAATTGCTGAATAATACGCCATTGTATGATTATACTACGATGTGTTTACACATTTTCCTTGCAAAGGGCATTTGGGTTGTTTTACTTTTTGCACAGGGCACATCGAACTGTTGCCTCCAGTTCTGGAAATTGCCATGTGTCTCTCTTGCCTAAGAAAGGCTTGTCCTTTGGACTCCTCACAACATCGTTTGATCCTCATCTTTGGTGACCCTGGGGGAAACTGTGGTTATTTTTCTCATCCTGTTTTCTGTTGCTCCCATGGAAATGAAAGTCCTTTGCTTTCTTTACATCCTAACTATAAGTGGAATTTGTCTTTAAGCATTGGTGTTTGTCCTCGGGAGGGGTGTGTGTGTGTGTGCGTATGTATGTGTGTATGTGTGTGTGTGCATTGTTACATACGTGTGCATAGTTGTGTGTGTGTGTGAGTGTTGTTTCCAGGAATTGGCCAGAGGAACCGATGCTTGTGCGTACACAGTTGTGTGTGACTTTTGTCCAGAAATGAAAAGGAGGAAACCGAAGGAGTTCCCGGAGAAGGCACGGAGGGGATGAATGTCCCTATTACAGGAGTGGAGAAAACGTAACCCTGGAACGTGAACATTTTCCTGGAAGGTGCTGCTGGACTTGGAGCTTGAATGCATTTCTCGTGGCCAGCCCTCTGCACGTTTCATTAAAACAAGCTGAATAATTCGCAATTGGGGAAATATATTTGAGGGAATTGTAGAGCCTCAGATTCCCTGATTGGAAGGGCAAATCCCTAGGGGGAGGAAAAGAAGTCTCTCTGGATAGGGGCTGAAACTTTTCTAACGAGGGTAAGAAACCTTACGGTTCAAAGTTGAAGAAACGTGGTTCTCTGGGAGGGGCTGCGTTGGGATAGATTTCAATTCAGAGATGCAGTGCTCGGATTTGAGGGGGGTGAATATAAAAAGGTGTCTAATAAAATGCTTAAGGGCCATCCCCTCCTGCTCTGTCTAGTTATTTCCAGTCTTAGGATAAATCATGTAAGTTGCATACAGTTTTGGTTTAGTGGCATTTGGGAAGGAGCCAAGGAACAAGGATTTGAGGGCTTTCCAGGGAAAGATGAGTGATGGTTAATGGGGAGATGGATGTGAAGTATGAGTGGAGAAGCCCACAGTGTGAAGCCAGAACAGCCAAGCAGAGTGGGAAGAAACGGGACACTCCCCATCCCCAGATGTGTGACGGGGCAAGTGCCCTTGGAGAACAGAAATGCTGATGTGTGAGTTACGTATCTGGGTGGAGGGGGGCACGTTATTTCCAAAACTAGTTAGTGGATTTCTTTTTCTGGATGAAAAAGTGAACCCACCAGAACCACGCATATTCTTACCCATGTTTACGGCTGTAATTTTATGGCGTTCCTGACAGCAATGAAGTAAGTTTTGCCACATCTCTTTTGAAGAATCCATTCTTTGCTGCTTCTGTTAAAAGTGTACTTTTCTTGTAACTGCTCTAATGTTTCTCCTATCTCACTGAATCCCGGCTGAGGCGGGCATAGGATGGGGAGAGGTGTTAGTAGTGTGGAGCACGAACTTGATAAATGGATGCGTCTCAACCTCTTCAAGTTTGCACAGTGTCATTCCAATAACCCAATCCCCCTTCAGATTATGACTCAGCCTTTCACATTGTGTCTGCTTTTCACTGCTGACCACAGAGCACCTCAGGGTACACGGAGGGGTGGGTTCGCTTGACCTCATGGTCAAGCGATGGAAAGATGTCCAAGCTCTATGCGGATGGGCCCAGTGCCGTCTTCTGGACCTGTTGGTCTCTGAGGTGTTGCCCTTTATCAGCCTGGTCCTTTATCCCTCTGTCGTTGCTGCTGTGAACATCCCACGTGGAACAGGAGCCAGGAGTGCATTGCATTATGCTACATTATGTTGGCCCTGGCCTGCGTACTCTGAATTTAATACACCCTAATGGCTACAGAGACTCATACAGGATATAGCTCTGATGAACCCTCATAATCAGCAATGTGGCTTCTATTACACGAAATAACCACTCATATAAGCCAAAAAGTACATAAGCCAAGATTTTTAATAGTCACTTGGAGCTGCCCCACTCTCTATCATCCACAATTCACAGGGCTAATTAGACCCTCGCCAGTGGCCATGTGATTCTGAATAGAAGGACGGTGACTTTACCCAGACGTTAACTGGTTTCCACCCCTCCAGGATTCTGGCCACAGCAGGCCTGAGGACACAGAACCTCTTGGTTTGCCTCACCTCTGTCTCTCTTCCTTTTCAGACATTTAGTGCTCAGCAGGAGCAGAATTTCTACTTACTTCTTCTAGTCTATTCAGAAATACTCCGAAACGCTGTGTTCCTTAGGGTAGGAGGCTTCATGTTCTGTCTCTCTTTCATGGGCGTATGATTTGAGTCCCCAGACTGGTTGTTCACGTGAAATAAAGGGACACCCAAGCATTAGAGATGTCTCAGGATTAAATGTAGTGGTTCAATGTTTTCAAAGTATTATCCCCATGACACAATAGTCATAGAGGCCAAAAAGTACAACTGGGTTCTTTTTCCACTTAAGACCCATTAGTGAAAGAATATCCTTAGGAGAAATATTTTTGAATGCCCCTTGAATCAGACTTAATCCCACCTCAGATATATTTGTGATTCTAGGGCGCTGAGATTGCTTCTTCTTTATTTGCTTTAGGCCATCATTAGATAATAAAAAAAAATGCTAATGATAAGGCTGACTTTATGGAAGGCCCTAGAAATATTTGCTGTGCCGAAGTCCCATGCCTACTTAATGCTTTCATAGATGTTCTGAAAGCTGACATTTGTGTGTCAATCTGCACTCAGCTACCAACTAATTCTTTTTTTTATTTCTTTCATATGTTAGCAAGCCATCCTATGCATGCTAACCGTTCAGATGGACGAGTAATCCTTCCAAATGGTGACAGCATCCCCAGGGACAACTCGAGGCACACCACAAGGCAGGTTATGGATGGGAATGATTTTAGATTACTCATGCCAACTTCAGAGAAGTCTACCAGCTGCTGACAGCAGTGACCCATTAGTTTTAAGTGTCACTGGCTGCTTTTAGACCTGAGCTCCTCTTCGTGTGGCAAAACTGTTGCAAACCAAGACTGCCCCATTCCATTGGTTCTGACCTGCCAAGAAGGAATCCATGCAGACAAAAACCAGAGGTATATGGATACCAAAAAGAAAGTGTTTCGACATCTAATTTTAGTTCCATTTTAACTCTTGATTTAATGGCTCTAATTTCCAACAATATTGACAGACCCCAGTACTCATGACCCTTATATGGAGGCATGTGTGTTAAACCATCAAGGTTAAAAAACAAAAAAACAAAACAAAAAAAAAAACAAAAAAACCCCTACCGTCCCTCCAAATTAGAGTCAACTCAGTGGGATTACTTTGCTCCAATAGTCTTGCCCTGCTGTTGCTCTGAACCAGTGGTTTTCATCCTCGCTAGATGTTGAAGTCATCTGGGAGGCTTTAAAAAATATGGATGTCTGGTTCTAATCCAAGAGATTCTGATTTAATTGTTCTAGGGTGTGGCCTATACGGCAGGAGTTGTAAACATTTTCCAGGTGATTGTAATATGCAGTCAAGGCTGAAACTGCCGGAAGAAGTAACAGGTGCTTAAACAGTTGAGTATGGAACATGAGGGGAGAGACGCTTAGCCGCCCATTAGCTGTACCGGTGGGAGGTCAAAAAGGCATAACCTAGGTCTTACTACCATTTGGGTTGGCCTGAGACTGTCCCGGTTTCAGTGCCACAGATCCCAAATCCTGTGCAAACCAGGACGAGGCCATTCTAGTCACAAAGCCTGCTGGGAGTCCCTGCACAGGAGGCAGGACGGAAAGACGAGAGCAAAGGACAGTGTGACTAGTGGAAATAGAAAGGACAGCCCTCGGCCGGGAGGAGCCCAAAGCTAACCTGGTCTGGACCAGTCAATGTCAATGTCAAAGAGGTCAAGGCCAAAGGGAAAGCCTTTGCAGCAGGACCGATCGACACTGCCAGTTCTTGCTGTTGGCGTAGGTCCTGGCCTTGGATCCCGCGTAGCAGCCCCAGCTCTTCTGAGATGAGCCAGGGTGGAATCGGGCCCATCTGCCTCCCCAAGTTCGATGCTTGCTGCAGGCTTTGGTCCTGGATCTCCAATCAAACTAATCTGCATGGAGAATCCCTGCCAGCTCAGGGATACTGTTCCCCTTCACCCCTTCAGGCCTGTGCTCGTACTGTTCTTCTGCGTCCTCCTCCCACATCGTCGGGGGGAAGAGCCTTCTTAAAAAGATTGACCTCGTATGATGTTTTCCAACCATTTTTATTCGTTACTGTTCTCCCAAGGAGACTGTTAAGACATTTTTTTCCCCTAATTTTCACCCCGTAAAATTTTAATAGCACAAATGTGCTGTGTATCTGTTTATATAATGCAATCCTTTGGAGGGCCACAAGCTATTGTAATATCTGAGATTTTTTCTGCTTCTGCCTCCCCAAGAACTAATTTTTGCCCCCTTAGGGGTTACATAGCCCCCACTGAGAGCACATGAACGAGTGTCGCTCTCCCGTAGAATTTTCGGCTTCTCTTTATCTTGCTCCCACTGCACCCGGTACGGTTCTATCATAGCATCCGCAATGTTTTTTTTTTTTTTTTTTTAATTTTTTTTTCAACGTTTATTTATTTTTGGGACAGAGAGAGACAGAGCATGAACGGGGGAGGGGCAGAGAGAGAGGGAGACACAGAATCGGAAACAGGCTCCAGGCTCTGAGCCATCAGCCCAGAGCCTGACGCGGGGCTCGAACTCACAGACCGCGAGATCGTGACCTGGCTGAAGTCGGACGCTTAACCGACTGCGCCACCCAGGCGCCCCGCATCCGTAATGTTTAATAACTCATGCTTTACATGATTGCCTCCGTTTGTAAGGGCAGAGACCAGTTCTAAACCCACATGGGGGTGTGGGTTTTCCTTCAGCCCCTGGCAAATACCTGTCACACATTAGGTTTTCCATAAACGTTCAGATGAAGGAATGAATATGTGGGCCAGATTTCTCCAGTCCTCACCATCCTATAATAACTGACCCCCCAATACACATCCCCCTAACTTGGCTCTTCTGGACATGCTCTGTGTCCTTTCCAAGTGATGAGAGGGGTCCTCAGGGAATCTCTGACATTTGCTTAGAATCAAGTTTTCTGGTTCCTTCAACTCATTAGGTCCTCCTGCTCACTCTCCTCAGTTACGTGTTCTCTGTGGCACATTTTCGGAAGTGTAGGAGCGTCATTTAAGATGCCATAAAGGCAGAGCCTTTATCTCCCCAGCAATTCCTTTGTTTCAGGAACTGTAGCAGAGCGGGTTCTCTGGTTGCATAAATACAAAGCAAGTAATTTTGTGCTGTGGCCTGAGCTGGCCCGTGAGGTTCCCGCCCCTCCCGTGTCCATCCCCATGAAGGCAGGAAAGTGGAAGGTGGCAGAGGGAGATGGGGCAAATTTAAATAGCAGCCCTACGGCCTTCTGATGGAATGAGTTCAAGAGCCACATCAGTTTCTCGGGGCTCGAGGTAACTGAAATGAAGCCTGTAAAGTGAAGTTCACCAAGACAGTGGGCATGGCTCTCCAGAAGGGATCAAGCTGTCAACGAGGCGGCTGCCTGAGGGCACAGAGTGAGACAAAGCTACGATCCTGCCCCAGTCCCCGGGACCTGCCTGGGGAGCATGGTTCTGAATTTGACTGGAAAGAGTGATCCCTCAGAGCTGTCATAATCGAGACCCAGGTCAAGTGAGAGGCTGAGCGTCTATGGTCACTAAACACAGGTGGGGAGGGACCTCCAGAGTTGCCTCTGTGAATTCAGAATGGTAACATGGTGACAATGAATGGGCTACAGGTTTGGACTGCCCAGTGTCTGTTGGATGGAGGATTATATAAGCTTCTTAGGGCTAATGTAACAGATTGTCTCAAATTTGGTAGCTGAAAAATGTATTCTTTCCCAGTTCTAGAGACCAGAGGACCAAACTCAAGGTGTCAGCACAGTCACATTCCCTCTGGAGGTTCCATTCGGGAAGAACCCATTCCTTGCCTCTTCCAGCTTCTGCTGGCCTTTGGGCATTTGCAGAAACCTGACCACACATGATCCCACTGCCTCCCTTCTTCTCTATATCTTCTACATATTTCTCTGCCTTCCTCTTATAAGGACACTTGTCATTGGATTTAGGGCCCACTGGATAATCCAGGACCACTTCTTCATTTCAATATCCTGAATTATGTTTGCAAATGCCCCCCTCCCCTTTTACAAGAAGGTCACATTCACAGGTTTCAGGGATGAAGACTGGGGCAAATATTATGGGAGCCCACCGTTCAACCTACCGACAGGAATCATAGCTAAGTTCCGAAGAGAAGGAACTGTATCAAGGGGGCAGCACTATATCTGCCTAGGCAGCCTAGCTTCTGCAATAAGGTGAGTCACGGGGAAAGTGACAAGGACACTGGAAACTGTGTGACTCCCCTGAGTTTCTTCAGCCATCGCGGGAGCATGTCGTGTGCGCTCGTGTGCATGCCTGTGTATGGAGGAAGGGAAAGGGAAGGGGGAATTTGGTGCGTGTATCAGCCAAGGCCTCGGCAGGAAGCACTTGGTGCCTTCAAAGAATGACTGGACAGGATCCAGTGAAGGGGCTTTATAGAGGGTCAGCAAAGATAAGGTGTCAGCACAGAGTTTGCCTGTAGACTGACAATGGAGGAGCCCCGATTTTAAACTTCCTGGTCTCTTCTGGTTGGGGCACCAAAATCACATTGGGAAGCACGGAGCGTGCTGTATCGATAAGGCCTAACTTGAGATACTTGGATAGCTCAGCTATCAGGGGTGATCAGGAATCATAGAGATAGAGAGGGATAGAGAGGCATCCTGGGCTGGCAAAAAAGAAAGTTGGTGCCAAACTAAGGTAGAAAGGCCAAAGCGAGGACGCTGTTCCCAGAGGTAGCAAGAGTTCTAGCTAGCCTTGAGGCCAACGATGTATCTAGAGGGAGAGTGGACCAAGGAGGACCTAAGGGGATCGAAACCCTTCACCTCCCTCTTCTCTCATCCTCTCTCAGGCCAGAGGCACCTCCTTATGGCTGCTGTTAGCTGGAATCCCTAAGGCAGGAGGCCTGCCTGGGGCACAGGGCAGGGCAGAAGAGGGCAGAGAATGATCATGAAGGTGCAAGGTCAATAACCCCAGAGGGCAAGACTGTTGGCAGGACATCTGTTGGAATGGATGGCTACAGATTGATTTATTTCAAATAGGAAACATGACATTTTTTTTTTTGCAGTCATAGTTGATAAGATCTGGGGTTAGAAGTCCAATCCGTTTAAATTATTCCTAGTCGGGCTGTAGGGTCCAGAAAGATCTGACAAGGGTCACGCATGCCATTCTCACTGCTACACCCTTTTCTCTGGGGCACAGTACCAAAACATAGAAGGTGTGGAAAAAAATGGAATGAATCAAGCCCATCCTCATGTATTTGTGCGTTGGGGAAAAATGAGGCTCTTTGCGCTTGGCTCCTTTTACCATTTAGGAGTTTGCACACCCCCTTATATAATTTTACCTGAGCTGTTCCTACTCTATTGATTACTTGACATATGGAGAGAGAAAGCTGAACCTTAAGAATAGATGCAGCCCAGGCTCCAGATGAGACACTCATGAACAATGGATTCGTTCATGGACTGGATGGCGGGGAAGAGTCCATGACTAGGGCTATTAGCTTCCTGACCTGAAGTTCAGGGCTTGGTTTCAGCCTTGAGGCCTGGGGCAGGGATCTAGGGATCTGTGTTCAAAAAGCTGTACCCCAGGTAGAGATCAGAAAGGAAAACAGAAGTCTTTGTTCACACAGATAAATACACATGTATTCATTTAACACGGCTTTATTGAGTGTCAGCCTTGCACCAGAGACTATGACAGGTGCCTGGGATATAAAACCAAGTAATACACATTCTCTGTCCTCAATTGCCTATACTTGTTTTTAGGTGGCAAGGAAAATATTAATAAACTTTTATATTAATATATAAATCTATATTATATATATATATATATAGATTTCTCTCTATATACAGCTATAAACATATACCTATATCATCTATATCTATATCTATATCTATATCATCTATATCTATATCCGTATCTATTTGAAGTTAAAGGTGCCCTGGAAAGAAGGCTTATCACTGCCTGGCTGTGGTGTGGGAGGGGCCAGGAAGTTTTGATAGATGGATGTGGTGGTCCCTGAAGTCAGCCTTGCAAGCTGAGTGCAAGTTTTTTAAGAAGGCACGGATGGGGAACTCAGCTGGACACATGGAGAAGCATCCTCGTGAAGGAGATGACGCTGCTTTCAGGAAATTATGCATCTTAGTCCAGGCTGCTAGGCCAGCACCCCATAGACTGGTGGCTTGAACAAGTACTTGTGTTTCACCATTCTGGAGACTGGGAAACCTGAGATAAGGGTGCCAGCATGTAGGGTTCGAGAAAAGGTAGTTTCTAGTTTGCACATCATCACCTCCTGGCTGTGTCCTCACCTGGTGGGGAGCAGAGAGAGGAAGTGAGCTCTCTCTACTGTCTCTCCCTATTAGGACACTAATCCCACAATGGGGATTTTATCCTCATGACTTAATTACCTCCAAATGCCATCACACTGGACATTAGGGTTTCTCCATGTGAAACAAACATTCAGTGCACAGGACTATAAGAAGTTCCCTGTGGCCCAAGGGAGCAAATTAGAGTCCTTGAATGCCAGGCACAGGAGTGCATGTGGAGACTCACCGAAGCAAGGAGGTGGTGAGGCCATGCATGGTATTTCACAGACTCCAAAACACTCAGGTTGGAAGTGCCTGGAGGGCATGGGTAATATTGGCCTCATCTCCAAAGGTGCCACAGTAGTAGCCTAAAGTCCTTCTTACAGTGGGCACGTAGCCCAAGGACCCAGTCGCATGTAGGGACACTGAGCAGAGATATAGCTGATTTTTGATGTCCCACTTTTCAGTGAGTGGGGAAGTGAAACATCACATACACAGTTGGCAGGGTTATAAGGGTCTCTCCCATCTTGAGCTGTTCAGATCAGCCCCATTAAGTAGCAGATTCTGAGAGAGAGAGTTATGGGCTAATATGGACGAGGCTAAAGAGACCTGTGGTCAGTTAGGCAGATGGAGCTGCCAGTGGAAATTGTCTTCTTCATTTCAAGTGGCTGGAAAAGCTAAAAAGGAATAAGTTAAAAATTGTTAAATGTATACCTGAATTTAAACTCTCCACAAGAAGCAGTCCCCGAGATCAAGAATTGGAGAGGCAACTCAGAGTCAACCACGTAAAGAAATGGAAGCCAACGGTCCCATGGGGGAAACAAACCAGGGAATGGCAGAGACCTGAACGGCACGGGAGGTGGGCTCCCTGCTGCCCAAGGTGAGGACTCCTGTCCTTGGCAAAGAAATGTGCCTGCCTCCCAAGCCCCAGGGTGGAAAAAGAGGCAGCCTGGCCAGCACCATAAGTAGGTGTGAATTCTGAATTCAGGCTACTAATATGGTACCGTGACCCAAGCCAAAGATATTAAAACAAAAGCTCTTGTCTTAATGAACTGTATAGGGCCCCTGGCTGGGACAAATTCAAAACTGCCTGCTAGCTATGCTAACCTAATTCAGGTTTCACGGGCTGCTACAGGATGCAAAAGTTGAAGATCGATAACTAGCAACTGAGAAGCACAGAACCCGCAGTAGGATGAGGAAAATAGTGACCATTTTCGACAACGAAATAGAATCTCGGGAAATAGAAAATTCAACGTAAACGAACGGCACACGAGAAAATGACCAGATAAATTGTTAAATATAAATTAGCATTGCTTGATTATAAAAACTAATAATGGCTTTTGAGGAAGGGAAACAAGGTGGGGCTAAAATAATGATGAACACGGAAAACGGGTAAGATCAGAATCACATCTGTAATTGCCGACAAGAAACATACTTAAAGCAAGATAACATAGACAGTGTAAAATATCACGGAGGAAAAGCGTCCACTAAATAAACACTAATCAAAACAAAGCAGGCGGGGCTTCTGGTCATCTCAGTCGGAAGAGCGTGTGAGCCGTGATCTTGGGGTCATGACATCCAACCACACTTGGGTGTGAAGATTACTAAAAAATAAACTTGAAACAAAGTTGGTACAGATTAACAAATTGGATTATATTAAGCATTAGATTATGTTAGATAAATTACACTCATAAATATCAGAATAACAAAATCGATTGGAAGTAAAGAGCATTGAAAGGTACAAACAGGGATTAAGTTTTTATCATAAGATGAAAGTAGTGATCATTGCAGAGATACAGAAAACATGAAATTGCTTGTATTTAAACGTATAACTTGAGGGGTGCCTGTCGGTTAAGTCGGCTCAGTCGGTTAAGCTTCTGACTCTTGACTTCGGCTCAGGTCATGGTCTCGTGGTTCATGGAATGGAGCCCCGTGTGTGGCCCTGCACGGATGCACGAGCCTGCTGAGGATTCTCTCTCTCCCTCTCTCTCTCTCTGTCCCTCCCCTGCTCCCTGGCTCTCTGTGTCTCAAAATGAATAAATAAGTAAACATTTAAAAAATACATTAATTTAAAAAATAAAATATAACTTGAAAATGGGTAGTGAAAAAAAAAAACAACGATCGAATTATGTCGTGAAATTAACAGAGCCACAATTCCCATAGTGCATTGCAATTCACACCTCTCAGAAACTGATAGACAAAGCAGATAAAAATTTAGTAAGGCAGCGAAAATTTGAAAAACACCTCTAACAATTGTTTGTGTGCCCGTATACAGATCTAAATATAAGTTTATAATATACATGCATACATATATGTGTGTATCTACATAATATGTTGCTTGTGTTTTATAGATAATATATAACACATATATAAATATGTTAATGTATAACATCGCATATTTATACAGAAATGTACAAACGCATAATTTTTATATATAAATATACATTCAACCAAATAGAAACCATATTCTATTCAAGTCCATGTGTAGCTTAAAAAAAAAAAGATGGGGGCGCCTGGGTGGCTCAGTTGGTTGAGCGTGTGACTTCGGCTCAGGTCACGATCTCACAGTCATGAGTTCGAGCCCTGCGTGGGGTTCTGTGCTGACAGCTCAGAGCCTGGAGCCTGCCTCAGATTCTGTGTCTCCCTCTCTCTCTGACCCTCCCCCATTCATGCTCTGTCTCTCTCTGTCTCAAAAATAAAATAACACATTAAAAAAAAATTTTTAAAGATGTCCATAAAGGACATTTTGATAAACAAAAGTATCAATCTCACACACATTTCATCCTCTGCTCACAATTCTGTTAATTAGAAATAAACAATAAAATCTTAGTTAAAAGGCTTTTAAAAAAGATATTTGAAATAAATACACACACACATGCAAACAAATCCCCCCTAAAATTCTAAAAGTTTGCAAGAAAAAAAGTAGGTCTATAAGATTTTGCAGTAAGAAAGGCATTCTTAGACAGGACAAAACAAACACAGGCTACAAGTTAAAATATATATATCAGCTTAATAAAGCAAATGAAAGATATCTCTACAGAGAAAGAGAGAGAGAAACAAAGAAAGAGAGAGAGAAGGAAGGAAGGAAAGAAGGAAGGAAGGAAGGAAGGCAAGCCACTGTAATAAAACTTTAAGCTTCTTCAAATAAAACTTCAAACTAGCTATAAACAAAGAGAATACATGTGCAGCACATGTAGCAGATTGAATATTAGTGTGCACATTAAAGATCTTTTATGCATCAATAAAAAAAGAAAAAGTGATACTATGATTTATTCATGGAGGCATATACATAAAATAAAATGTTTGTAAGAAATATTTTATTATATTTACTTCTGGGAAGGAAAATAAAGAAGTGGGTCTGGGGAGGAATATACTTCCACTGTACACTTAATTTCCTCTTTTTTAATGTAAACCCCTTTATTTTTTATTTGAGAGAGGGAGTACAAGCAGGGGAGAAGGGCAGAGGAGGGGAGAGAGAGAAAGAGAATCTTCAGCAGGCTCCATACCCGTCACGGAGCCTGATGCGGGGCTCAACCCCACGACCCTGAGATCATGACCTGACTGGAATCAAGAGTGGGATGCTCAAGGGGCACCTGGGTGCCTCAGTCGGTTAAACGTCCAACTTCGGTTCAGGTCACGATCTAGCGGTTCATGGGTTTGAGTCCCACGTTGGGCTCTGTGCTGACAGCTCAGAGCCCGGGGCCTGCTTCGGATTCTGCGTCTCATTCTCTCTCTCTGCCCCTCCCTCTCTCACACTCTGTCTCTCTCTTTCTCAAAAATGAATAAACATTAAAAGAAAGAAAAAAAGAGTGGACGCTTGATCAACTGAGCCATCCAGGCACTCCTTAATGTAAAGCACTTTAAATCAAAGTTGGCAAAATGTTAATACCTATTAATTTATTAATTTGGACATGCAAGTCATTTTTTATGTTTTTTTCTGTTTTTTATTTGTGTTTTATTTAAAAATTCAGAATTTTCAAGTGGGCAAGAAAACACAGAAAAAGTACTAACTGTGTGTGTGTGTGTGTGTGTGTGTGTGTGTGTGTCTGTGCGCGCGCGTCCCCTTATAGCTAGATTGCATGCCGCCATTTTTGCTCCGGAGCAAGATTGGGACATGATTCCTCAAATAAATGAAAATTCCCGTTCAGTGGACTCAACTGGTCCAAAAAAGTTAATATGCTAGTATGTGTTTTATGTACATAATCTTCCAGCTAAAGGCAATAAATCCCATTGTTTTTACAATGTACAACGTGCACAAACATAAGAAAATCAGAAAGTGGAAAAGCATATTGAAGAAGAACAACAAATAAAAAAAAAGTAAGGACAAAATATCGAGATGTAGGAATCAGTGCCCCAATTGTTACAAAAGGAAACAAGTACTAAGTACTAGTAAAACTGTGAAGAAGGGGAAGTTTGAGTTAGCATTCATTCACATAAGGCACCTTGGGCAGGAAGTAACCCACACACCTCAAGGTGGCTCAAACGATGATGACAGGCACTCTTTCGTACAGCAGGGGAGGCAGGTGGCTGATCAGGGCTCGTCTGATATCATGAAGCTCTTTATAGGTCTCTGCTCTGGCAGCCTGGAAGTCATCCTCCCCCTCTGGCTGGTCGATTCCAGACTCTTAGGTCGGAATAGGCTTAGAGACCCATTCCAGAACCAGTTACATACAAGGGGACGGAAACTCCATTATGGGTATGACATATACGTGAGACAAGCACTAACTACTTCCTCCGTGTCCTCTCTGGGGTGGTTTCTCCCACTCTTTCCTTGTATTTAGGATCTTCTATTTGCCGAAGACCTCGTTTTAGTTCCTGGTACCAAAGCGGAAGAGCACATTCCCGTCATTATTCATTTGCTTGTTTGTTTAAATTTTAGTCTTGTCATCTGATTGATCCGTGGTAAATACACTGAAAGGAGTTCAGCTTTAGCCACCAAGATCACCAAGGTAGAGTTGAGGAATAGCAGGTAATGAGGTTTGAAGTTATCTGATTCTCTTCCCACTATCGTCCCCCTCTTTCGCCCTTCTATAAGTAATATCGTTGCAGAAAAGTCAGCAAATACGTATGCCGAGGAAAAATGGAGTTGCCCATGATCCCGGGGCACCCAGAGACAGGTCCTTTACATCTCAATATATTTTCTTACAATGGAATTCAACTTTGGAAACCCCTGTATAATATTTGGAGAAATATGTTGGGTGTATGTCAATTTCCTATATATTCTTGTACAAATAGAGAAAGGCTCTGAGGTTTTTGTAAGTGCTTGATTCCATTTTTCCTTTTCTTTCCTCCCTCAAGGAACATGCTGGCGCCTATCCGTTGAGTCAGCACTAAATTCTCCATGAACAGCCGTCCAGACTCTGAGGGATTAGGGTTCACTCCCCATGTCTGGCTTCATCGCAACCCTGACGACCCAAACCGAGAGAACAACCAGAGCTCACGGGCACCAACTTGCCTTGGTGACTAATGGAGAACTTTCTCTCCTCAAACCGAGATACAACAAGAGGTGTGGCTGGGAAAGAGCACTTTCCCTGACAAGAGCCGTGATGGAAACTCTTAAGTCAGTGAGCTTTATTCTCTGTGCTAATAGCACCCCATTTGGCCAAAGTGTAACCTTCTTTCGAAGCAGAAGATCCAGGATCTGTAGCTGTAACTGAGCCAGCCCTGTGGTACCCGGTTGAAAAATTACCCTACGTGAGCTGTGCTTTTGGCTGGTCACATAGATTTTCTGCTTTGCAACCTACCCTTCCCTGTTATCTTTACCATTATTCTCCAAGGAAGGAATGCTTGAAGGCAATGTCTTTATGCCTGGCTTCCTAAACCTCTCTATTCACAACGATTGCTCTGAATATGTGGACTGACGTCAAAGGCAGCTAGCTCCACCTGCCAGAAACTTCTTGAAAAATTGTCGCCTTCATTGCTCGTTCCTTCACCTGTCATCCATAGTGTGATTAAAACTGCCTTTTCACTTTGGATTATTTTCTTTTCACTTTGGATTATTTTACCAGAAAGCTGCCTTTTGACATTGAATGATCTTTAAATGATCTCTAGTGAGTGAAAGGGATGACATATATTATCTTCATAAAATTGGCGATGCTCAACTTGATTTCCCTGCCTCATTTCTCTCAGATGCCCATGGCACTTAAGTCAGCAAGAGGGTCCTCGTGCATAGAAATAGCAGTTACGTAAAGTCACAGAGCCATGGGTTTGAGTCTTTGTTCACTGGCTATGTAGAGGGTAAACATGTTGGTCTCTTTTAGCCTTTATTTCCTTGTACCTAAAATGGCAGTAAGAATACCTGCTAAATAGATTGTGTGACATTGAAATAAAATAATGGCTGTCAAGTACCCAGATTCTAGAACCTTCCATAGATGACTTATGTAGTAAACATTAGCTTCCCCCATCATCTCTCTGTCATACAATGATCATAACCCTTATATGATCCACAAAGAGAGCATGAAATTTTATAATGCTAATATGATTCACAAACTAGTGGCTCAGGAGGGCAAAGAGAAGCCAAATCTCACAATGTTCCTTCTTCTAAGACCTAAAAATCAGTGCTTGGATGGGTTTGAAAATTGCAACAAAAATACATCAGTATCACTCAAAGAAAGGAAAGGTTGGGGGATGCTGGCTCTGAAGTCATTGAAAGAGAAGCCAGATTTTCCAGAATACACAGTTCCATGAGGTGTCCCACCAGGTAGTTCCCGATTTAACAAGCCACAAAAGCATTAGGATTGATCAGAAACATCAACAATGTCTGAACAAAATTGTATCGCTTCCCTAGTTTGGAGATATGTTGCTGATGCCCCCAAAGATATTCATGGTAGTAAAAGCGTCTTAACTCCACTCATCCTCAAAGACCCCGGAGGAAGAGGCAATCTTTGGTGTTGGCCATTTGGGTTACTTCATGCTAAGAAGAAAGCAGTGGCAGAAAGTCACTGTCATATCTGACAATAAATAAGACAATCAAAGTATAAAAGGTAACATAAATGAGAAGTAATCGAGGGAGGTGACAGGAGGTAGGGGAAGAGCCTATGGCAACTTACCTCAGGTTAAGTACCTCTCTGGACTCTGCATTTCCATCAACAGGTCAAAATCTATTTTCTGGGAAGAAAGTTGAGATGGGGTAAGACCAGCCTGAGGTGACCATCTAATGGAAGCAATGACCTAAAGGGTTTCTAAATCCTTGGGACTATATAAAACCACATGTTATTCCCACACAGGTGTGGGTAAAATCCCAATAGTGGTGAATCGACACGTGTACAGGGCATTTAGTAAGGAGAAGAACAGAAAGGGAGATGAATAGAAATCTACGTATTTGATCCTCCTTCTCCGTTGTTAGATGGTTGGGGAGGAGGAACTGTCCTCCCCACTGAGGAGGCACTTTGGGACTGAAAATAAAGCAGGTGACTCCATACAGTTTACACAGTTTTATTCAGGGTAACCAACTGACGGTGGGGGGTAGGGGGGTGAGGTGGGGCACACAATGATCCAGAACTGTGCCGCTCTTCTCCACAAAGTCTGGACCTTAATCCCCAAGTTTATAGAGCAAGGGGCCATGCAGAAGGGTATTGGAGTGACATCAAAGTGTTCTCATGCGCCTAAAATACTAAATCCTTTTCTAACTAATTAGATCCCGTAGCCCCATCTATGCAGCAGGAAGGGGAGAGAGTATGTTATCTTTAACAAATTTACCCAGGGCCGAAGCAAGCCTCCCCACCTCCTGGTCTCGGTGGGCATTTCTAAGATATGTATATTAATCTCCAAAGGACACAGAACACGAGGCCAAAAGAGAGGACATTAGCAAGATGGAATGTCAAAGATGGAGTCAGTATTGTCAGCACTCCTACACCCACTAAGAGATATGGAGGTAGGTAAGTGAAGCTGACAAGAGGAACTCATCTACTAAGAGCAGCCCTGCCTGGAAGCCTATTTGTCGGCACAGATTCAAGACTCTGTCTCCAATCCAGAGGCATAGAAGCAAGCTGTAGATTAGGTGGAAGAAAGACCCAATCACAATAATGGCCTGGCCTGGGCTAATCTCCTTCACGTCCTCAAAATCACAAGCAGAGACCGCTGGGAGCCCTAGAAATACTAGATAAACCAAATAGACCAAAACAATACAGCAAAGTCTACAAATTAAACCTCTGTCCGAACCATAGCCCCCAAAAGTTGGCCAAGACCTATAGGCTAACACCAAAACAGGCAACTGCCAGCTAAAATAAATGATTTGAAGAGGGCTGCTAGTCTTTTAACATAATAGACAAAAATGTCCAGGATATAAGAGAAAATTATACCTTGTGTACTCGTCATGCAAGAACCACAGAAAATGCAACTTGAATGAGTAAAGGCAATCAAGTGACATCACGCAGAGATAAATCAGATGCTAGAATTATTTAGCCAGGGTTTTAAAATGGTCATCATAAGGATGCTTCAATAATCAACTATAAATTCTCCACAAATAGAACAAATTACAAAAAGAAAATCTCATCACAGAAAGAGGAGTTAGAAAAAAGCATGAAATGGAAATTATGGAACCAAAAAATACAGTAACGTAAATAAAAATTTGCTGGAAAGTTCAATAGTTGAGTGCATATGACAGAAGATACAATCATTAAACTTGAGAATTTTTCACTGAAGTTCACCGAATCCGAACAACAGAAAACAATGACCAGAAAAAAAGCAAACACCACTCTGAGGTGTGTCCTATGGTCCTTAGTTAGCCTTTTTGATGATTTTGAGATTCAATAACTTTCCCGTAGGTGTGGTTCAAAGTTAAAGAGTAGAAACAGAAAGACAGTCACAAAGGCGTCAGCATTTCTTTGCTAAAATACTAAATCCTTTTCCCTAAATCATTGTCAGGACCTTCAAAAAGGCAGGGTCACCTGGTGGCTTCCAAGATTAATATTCAGAAAGGATTCATGCTGTTTAATCCCCAGACACAGGAGCCACCCAGGGTGTCTTGTTTTCCCCTTGTGCTGGGGCGTGAGTATGTGTGTGTCAGGGTGTGAGTGTCCAAACACATGTTCTGGATACTAAAACACACAGATGGCCTTGGCCTTCAACATTGGGCTCTGTCTGCTCCACACCCTGACATTAAAACAAATGTCTTTTGGAATAAGATCGTATTCCCCAGATTCCCAGTTGAACAAGAGTTTTTAAGTTTGTGAATTCTGCTTACTCTAAACATTGAAAGAGATTAGCGATAATCAAATCAACCAAGGATTGTTTCTCAACGTCATGTTAAGCTTTAAAACCTCAAAAGTGAGCTTTGCGGAAGTCAAGGTCATCGGCCAGCCTGCGGATGCTATAGCTTGCGATTGTGAACGGACAATTTTTGTTTTGCTTGGGGCTCTGTCACGTGTACCTCGTGTAACAGGGCAGGATGGGAAGACAAGCCGTCAGCATCACGTCGCTTTAAGTTAAATGGTGCTTTTAGCCGTGTAACAATTTAAGGTAGGGCTAGCACATGAAAGAGCCCATAGTTGGAGGGATATGGCACTTCTGAAGAACTGAAACAAGGCAACCGTGGTTGAGGTTGGAGAGCAGCTTAGAGGGCAAAGCAAGAAGAGAATGGAAAAATGGGAAATCGTCCAGGGCCACCTTCAGAATCTTGTCATAATTCTCAGAGCAGTGGGAAATTGCTCTAAAGATCTCCCGGCCACCAGATGGACAGTGGCTTGGAGACAATATCTGTTATTATTATCAGCTATTTTGGCAAGAGTAGCTGAGAGCTTTAACTAGGTTCTTGGCAGTGTAGATCGAGATGTCTGTACAGATTTCCAGATTATTTAGCGAACGAAATCAATAGTAATGAGTCGGGTGTCAGGAAATGAAGGGAATGGAAATAACAAGAATGGCTCCTAGTTTTCTGTCCTCTAAGATTTAGGTTCAAGGGTCATTCACAGAAATAACACCCGATGAGGGCTGGGTTAGGGTACAAAGACAATCAAAGCTTTTGGACATTATTTGGACGTGATGCGATCCATATGGCAGGCCTCCAAATGGAGATTTTGTGTGACTAGTTACATACATGGTGCGAAGTTCAGAGAAGAGGCTCTGGCTGAAGGATGTCTGTGAATCATCAGAATTTAGATGGGACTAGAAGCTAGGGATGTGGCTATGCTTGTCTCGCACGGTGGTCACGAGGACAGATGGGACCCCGGTCACAGCTCGGAGGAACTGCATCGGATAGGCTAGGTGCAGGAGGGTGTACCTGCCAGGGTGATTGAGAAAGAGAAGCCAGAGGATGAAAGGAAGTACAGAGAATGCTGTGCCCAGAGACCAGGGAAAGTGTTTTCGAAACGAAAGAGAGTGAAGAGTGTCGAGGTTAGGTGAGGACCAAAGGGGTGGTCCCATTAAGTACGGTGGTGTGGCCCTCAGCCTCTCAACTGAATCCCCCAACCGACTTTTTTTTAAGAGAGAGAGAGAGAGAGAGAGAGAGAGAGAGAGAGAGAATCTCAAGCAGGCTCCACTCTGTCAGCAGAGCCCGAGGCAGGGCTCTGTCCCACGACCCTGGGGTCATGACCTGAGCTGAAATCAAGCGTCAGATGCTTCATGGACTGAGCCATCCAGGTGCCCCCCACTCCCAACTGACTTTTAAATGTTAAGACTCTCTTTTTAAAAGAAGACTTCCAGATTCCACATTTCCTTCCCAAGACCACTCTAGTTCCTTCTCTCCCTGTGCAGCCAAACTTCTTGAAAAGCTTTTCTGTGCTCCATTTCCCCACTTGTGCTCACTTTCCCCATGTGACACTTCCACTCTCAAATACAGCTTCTTGCTCACCGCCCTACCCATACGCCTCTCCTGCTTTGTTATACTCTGCATTTTGCGTTACGGTGGAGTTTTGCAAGGCAAATTGTCTTCATAAAGATTCTTATTTTTCATCCACATTGGACAGCCTTGGGCCTTTCACACTCCAAATGTACCAAAAATTCACTCATATCTCAATGATTTTGTGTTTTTACATTTGGATTTGGATCAGCAGTAATTAAATCTGACATAAAGTATGAGGTAAGGATCTAACTTCCTAAAGGTTCTGGTCACCAATTCCGACGTGGAGGGCAGGAAGGGGGTTTTCCCACACCAGTAAGCAACTCCCCAGCACCAGCTGAGTGTCCTACAATTCAACTCAATTCTGGCACTACCTCCCTCAGTCCTGTCCTGTAAGATGCCACCCCCTTCTTTAGACACCAGTCCTAGTGTCGGTTGCCATTATGCTTCTGAGGCGCCAGGTACAGATTGGAGTTTCCGAGGACCGCCCCCCGCCATGGGTTCTGACTGATGTGCTAGAGCGGCTCACAGAACTCCGAAACATTTTACTTACTAGATTACTGGTTTCTTATAAAAGGATATAACTCAGGAAGAGCCAGAGGGAAGAGATGCATAGGACAAGGCGTGGGGCAAGGGCGAGGAGCTTCCATGTCCTCTCCAAGGGTGCCCGCCACCCCAGACATCCAGCTGTTCACCAACCCAGAAGCTTTTCCAACTCTGTCCTTTTGGGTTTGTAATGGGAGCTTCATTACCAAGGCACGGTGGCTTAAATCATTGATCACCAGTGATTGATTCAACCCCTCTCCCTCTCTCCTCTCCGGAGATCAGGGGGTGACTCTGCAGGTTCCAACCCTCCAATCACAGAGTTGTTTCCGCTGGCAACCAGGTGCCATCTTTAGCTGACCTAGGGGCCTCCCCAAAGTCACTTCATGAACCCGACAAAAAACACCTTGATCTCTCTCACCACTCAGGGAATCCCAAGCGTTTTAGAAGCTCCATGGGAGAAACAGGAGGAAGACCAAGCATGTATTTCTTATTAAAAATCACAATATCACACTTATTTGGCTCTAGATTGCTAGGTAGTTGTCTCGGTAACATAGCCCGAATGCGCTCCTTACTAACTTGAAATAGACACTCTAATGCTCTTCTTTCTTTGGTGAAAAGAGTGGTTTCAAAACTCTCCTTTTCACGCTCACAAGGTGGCAAATCAATGCGGATTGGAAAGCCAACACGGTAGAATATTGAAAAAAATCAACGGTTTTGAACACTGTGTTCAGAACACACGAAGCATTATACTCCTGACAAAAATGATAATAAATGAGAGGAGTGGCCTAAAATTAATAGTTTCCAGTAGCAATGACATGAATAAGACACACACACACACACACACACACACACACACACACACACACACACGTGCATGCGCGTGCGCGCACACACACAGCCTTGGAGGGAACTTTTTTTTCCTTAGTGTTTACCTTTTATCATTTGTTTTTTTCACTTCGCTGTAACCTGAGTATATCATATGGGAGAACCAATACCCTAAAGAAGTTTATTCAATTCTTATTTCCACTTCACCTGAAATAATTTCCAAATCACCGGCTTCAGGGCTTCTAGACCCAGATACTCCACAGTATTAGTAATTCTTGGCCTCCTCTTTATTATATTGAGAGTCACTTAAGGTCAGGAACTTACTTCCCCATCTCCCTGCAATGTGGCCTCTATAGCACAGAGCTCAGTTCCAGGAAAAAACTGTACTTTGATGATTCATTCCCTTTTATGGAGTGCATAGTAATAGGTCAAATCCTATACCGGGAGAGTGAAGAAGACAGATGTGCCATTAAGGCATACTATGGTTTTTCAGTAGAAAAAAAGACAAATATACATTGGATCAAATAAAATAAAAGCATGCAATGGACTCAGTGTTTGTATTTTCCCCAAATTCGTATGTTGCAACCCTAATCCCAATGTGATGATTTTAGGCGATGGGGTCTCTGGGGGACAATTAGGTCATGAGGGTGGAACTTCTGTGAATGACATTAGTGCCTTTTTAATAAGTGGCTGGAGGGCTAAGTAGCTGTCTCTCCACCATGGGAGGATTACGGCAAGAAGGCAGCTGTCTATAAACCAGGAGGAAGGCCTTCATCATGAACCCAACCATGCTGCCATCTTAATCCAGGACTTTCGGCTTCCCGAACTGTGACAAACAAGTGTTTATTGCCCAAGCCACCCAGTCTGGGGTGATCTGTTACAGCAGATTTGTTACAGCTAAGACAGAATATTTACATACACATTTAGAAATTACTACAAAAATGAAATTTACTCTGCGGACAGAAGGGAAAGAGCCCCTTACTAAACCTGGATGACCAACCTAAGTGCGGACATTTGAGGTGTCTCTCACCAAGAAGCTGGAATTTTCTAGGTGGAGAGGAGAGGAAATGTGCACAAGGCATAGAAATGCGAGAAAAATGAAATGGAGAGACACCGGAGCCCCGGGAGGCACTGACTACATAGGAATGAGCCTCGGTCTCCTGTGGCTGGAAGAGCCTGGGAGACCTCAGTGAGGATCTAGGTCTTGGGCTAGAGTTTTCTCTTCATCTTGAGACCTTTGTGAAAGCAAAGCTGGGGTGCGATCAGATCCATCACCAAGATAGCATGGAGTGGGGTAGGTGGGAGGGAACTGGAGAAAGGAATAGGGTTGGGGGCATTTTGTAATAGCACAGGGAGGATGGCTTAAATTTAAAGAGAATCCAAACACTTCTTAGAAACTCTGCATCTGATCCAGGACACCTTGGTTCTAGCCACCTTGGTAGACCAGCCTCTGAATTTGTATTCCTACTTTTATTCTTGTTTCCCTGAAGCTGTCCTTGCTCAGTTTTATTATTATTATTATTATTATTATTATTATCATTGTTATTAAGACTTTATATTTTTAGAACAGTTTTGGCTTCACGACAAAATTGAGGGGAAGGTACAGAGGTCTACCACATAACCCCTGGGCCCACACAGGCATAGCCCACCCCCCGCCCCCGGCCTTATTATTAACATGGCACCACAGTGGTCCCTTTGTTATGGTTGATGAACCTACACTCATACATCATAATCACCCAAAGTCACCTTGTTTGCACTTCACTCTCGTTGTACATTCTATGGGTTTGGACAAATGTATAATGACATGTATCCATCATTTGGGTATCACACACAGTATTTTCACTGCCCTAAAAATCCTTTGTGCTCTACCCATTCATCTCCTCCCTGCCCCCTGCCACTCCTACCAACCCACAGCAGCCACTGATAGTTTACTATCTCCATAATTTTGCCCTTTCCAGAATGTCATTGAGTTGGAATCATACAGGATGTAGCCTTTTCAGATTGGCTTCTTTCACTTCGTAACTTGCATTTAAGTTTCTTCCATGTCTTAAAAAATTTTTTTTTAATGTTTACTTATTTTTGACAGAGAGAGAGAGACAGAGCATGAATGGGGGAGGGACAGAGAAAAAGAGGAAGACACAGAATCCAAAGCAGGCTCCAAGCTCTGAGCTGTCAGCACAGAGCCCGACACGGGGCTCGAACTCAACGGACTGCGAGCTCATGACCTGAGCTGAAGTCAGAAGCTCAACCGACTGAGCCACCCAGGCGCCCCTCTTCCATGTCTTTTTACGGCTTGATAGCTCATACACACATAGTTTTGGAACTTAATTAAAAAAATAAACTCTCCTCCTCTCAAAGCTTCCTCTCTCTACATCCCTGGAATTCTGCCATGACTTTGGAGTAAGAATGACCAACGTTAGGAATATTTTTGTCATGTCATCTTGTAGAAGAGTCAGTTCACCCTACGCTCACATCCACTGAGTTTATCTGATTTCCTCCCGGCCATGGGATGCTCTGAGCCTCCAAGAACCCAGGGAACTCAGATAATGAAGTCTGAGCAGGAAACCAAAGCAAATTTATCCTCACTCAACGTTTTGATCATTTTGCCTATAGCTGAACCTGTATTAAAAAAATCTGTGTATAAAAATTAAAATTAAGTATCTTCAAAAGCCTTTTCCAGCAGAATTGTGTTTTATGACTTCTGGTGTGTTTTTCAAATTCCCTTTGGAGAATAAAATTTGAAGAAAATATTATTAAATACCAGGAGTCATATGTAAAATAGAATATAATCACATACATATATATATACGTGTATATATATATATATATATATATACAAATATACATATTTATTTGTGTGTATATATATATTTGTCTACATGTATTATATAGATGTACAAATGCATATTTGTATAGTCACAAAACTCACTTTTCAGTTCCATTCAGGAAATGCCTAGTCTGAAGAGGGATGTTTGCATGCATAGGAAGGTGTCTTTCTTCTCGTGAGGGGCAGACACACAGGTAACTTTGATGCAAGGAAGGTGTGTCGGAAGTGTTTTCCTTTTTTAATGCAAAAAACATGAAATAGAGCCAGAAGACAAAGAACACCTAGGCTATGACTGGAAGCTAAATGAGCACGTGCACGATGTTAGAGTTTAAAGGGTGGGAAGGACTTTTTCATTACCTGTTGGGAAAAACTGTGGAAAAAACCTTGAAATGGATGAAACACATGTTCCTAGGCATTCTGGTTAGCCACACATCCATGATATCTGATTCCAGAGGGGCCCGCATCTTTGAGCCATTTTATAAATCTGTAGGTTGTAGAAAGTTCTGCTAATGCAAACGAATTTCGTGCAGAAGACAGTTGCTTATCGTCCTGAGACTATGGACAAGTTCTGTATCTATTGGTAAATTTATTTCAGCATTTCTGATGGCACTCATATATGTGACTATTGTGTGAATTTTTCCTTGGGTAATTGTAATATCTTACTGATTATTTAATGGGGGGAATCTTTGATACATATTTATTTTATATTTGCGCAAAGTCATATTTTAGTTTCCTAAAATATTTACTTAACACCCCAAGCGCATGTTGTCAAGCATATTACTTACCTTCTATACATCCTGGCAGTGGCCCAATAGAAGGGAATAGTCTATTAGTATCCCCTCTCTTGCCAAATTGTCCTTCCCATTCCAAGTTAAAAAAAAAGTTGTAAATTAAGATCTAGAATCTTGCTTCTCCAAGTGTGGTCTACAGAAGAACAGCATCTAAACCTGCTGGGAATTTGTTAGAAATGCAGAATCTCTGGCCTCACCCCAGACCTACTTTGTTTTAATAACATCTTCTGGTGATTTGCAATCCCATTAACATTTAGTAAGTGTTGATCCAGAATAAGGAGACCATACTGTTTGCAGCTTTGGTGTCTCTGCTTCCTAGCAACTGACTGAGATGGAGCTTTGTAGTCTATGCAGACAGCAGCAATATGAAAAGGCATAAACCAGGAAAGCTTAGTTTTTCTTTGGTTAAAAAATTATTGGCATAATTCTAAGCCCCCATCTTTTGGTAAGAGTTGGTCTTGAATGAACAAAGATACAAAAGGCAGTGGGATCAATAGATTGATAGATAGATAGATAGATAGACAGTTAGATGGATGGATGGACAGATGATGGACGCATAGATAGATAATCTCCTAGTAGTCCAGGAACCTTTATTGCTGTAGGCAGTCCTGACTCCACATTGGTTCAATTATTTTCAAGACCCTTGGCCTTGCCACCCATCTTTGGACTTTTCTGCTCTTGAACTTCAGATAGCAACTTGATCGCCTTGATGCTCTCTAAAGACTTTGCTGCATCCACCTCTGTGTCTTTTTCTGTTGTCGGTGGACTTCACGAAGCTGTCCTTGCCTGGTTGTCCTCCAGAACCATGTGTAGGGTCTTATCTCAGCCTTCCAAGTGGAGGAGACCACCGTAACCTCTAGGGTTACAGTTCAAGTGGCAAGTGCACTTGTGGCTTCAGCCATCAGCCATGGCTCCCATAGACAAGAGCACAGAGTATGTATTGTCTCTGCCTAAAGCAGTATCTTTTCTTTTTTTTTTTTTAAATTTTTTTTTTCAACGTTTATTTATTTTTGGGACAGAGAGAGACAGAGCATGAACGGGGGAGGGGCAGAGAGAGAAGGAGACACAGAATCGGAAACAGGCTCCAGGCTCTGAGCCATCAGCCCAGAGCCTGACGCGGGGCTCAAACTCACGGACCGCGAGATCGTGACCTGGCTGAAGTCGGACGCTTAACCGACTGCGCCACCCAGGCGCCCCAAGCAGTATCTTTTCAAATAAAACTCTTTGACTTTCCATGTACAAGCATTGCATGATTTGGGTTAGTATCTCTGGCCTCTACCCACTCCATGACAGTCCCCTCCTCCCCATCGTGCCAACCAAAAACATTACCAGACATTGTCCAATGTTCCTCGGAGAGGTCGGCAAAATGACCCTTGGTGGAGAATCACTGTCTTAGACATTTATCTTTGTGGGCCAGGTTGCTATTGCTGTATTTACAATCCTAACCTTGCAAACAATTAAGAAATTCCAACATCTGACCTGGGGGCGAAAAAAAGGACTTGCTTATCCCCATTATACTTCTATTCTGGATTCCTGGGTGCAGAGCAAAATAAAAACTCATCAGTTCTGTTTTATTTTACTGCTATGCTTTAGGAAAAATGCAAAGTGATCCGGGTGTGCATGAATGAGATAGAAAGATGTATTTTCATAACACAATTAGAATGGGGAGAAATTGCATGTAATTAGGTTGAAGAATGCCCTGTTTAACATGCACTTGGCATAACACGGCCAGCAGGTTGCAAATTATGGAATATAGGTTTTCATTATCAGGTCTGCATAATGTATTTCTTGCACTTAAAGACTTGAATTTGAGGGTTGGTGGGAAGTATGTAAATTGTTTGGGGCTGTAACTAAGGCTTAACATTTTTTGCCTCGATTTTTTATTGCCATTTCCTTCACTTAAACACGTTGAGTACATTTGCATTTATTCAATTGCTCTTTTTTCAAGTATGTTGCTATCATGGTCTCTGCCATGGGCTATCAACAGAGTATGGAAACTAATTTCATGGTCCTCGCAAGGCTGGAGAGAGCAGAGACAGGAGGTCTGGAAACCTCCGGCTTGGGCACACCCACCGTGATGACTGGGAAAACCATGGAATCTGTTTTCCCATTAGCTGGAAGGAAGGAGGGCAGTCACTGCTCCTTTTCTAGTTCCTAACTGACCCTTTGACTTTGTTAAAATTATCCATCACATGACCATTTTCAACTTCTCCTTTCAGAAATCCAGTTCAGTATTTCTATGGCTTTGTACAACCTATTCCATCTGGCTCTTGTTTTTGCCAGTAATTTTTCTGTCTTAGTTCATCCCCTGGCTTACCACGTAGAAGCCAGAAAATTTAATTTTTAATCAGGATGATCGTAAAAATATATGAAATTGGTGAGGCACAATCAGATGGCAGCCTAACCCGGGAAGAGGTACTGGAGATACTTGCTAGGCAGGTGCTTGCAGTCACTGGGGAAGCAGGGAGGGGAAAGGACCAAGGGGAAGTCTACAGTCAAAGGCGAAGTGACCCCGTATGGGCCTGGAGCAGCCAGAGGGCAGGAGAGTATCCAGGGGTAGCATATTCACCACTGGTAAGGAGGCATTTGCATATCTTAACATGAAAGCATTTGCATATCTTAACAGGCATGGGCTGCGTGTGCCAAGTCTGGTTAAGCTGCACTTACCCTAATACAAAATGCAAATCAAAACAGTATTTATTTAATGTGGTTATTGTGGTGCTTAACAAAGATTTGCAAGCAAAGCACATAGCAGAGGGTCTGATGTGGCATAAATACTCAATAAATATTAGCTAAAGTTATCATGAGACCGTTGCCCGTTCCTCGTCTCTTTATGCATTCCTGCTGCCTTATTCTATCCTCACGTCTGCTCCGTATTTCTGGCTCTAGTTCTCCGTTCATTTCACTGTTCTTTAGAATTTTCTCATGTCCTCAATTTGCTTCTGTCCTTTTACATTTCCCTATTACTTTTCTCCTTTCCTGTTACTATTTGGTCACGCATTTCACCGAACTTTACTGGAAGAATGAACGTGAGTAAATGAAATGGGGTATAAGGCACAAGGCAATTTTTAAAGCAATAAAGTTCTGCAAGTGAAAATGGGAAAAGCAGGCTATTCCACTGGCACGGTAAGTAGGATTCGGTCCTTCTGCTGAGTTCTGCGTCTAGGGAAGCCGGTGGCTGTGCATGAGACAGTTCTATGTGCATGTGTGTGGCGGGGGAGGGGAAGATGACCCAAAGGAGGACACATGTGGTGTCATGTTGGGCCAGAAGTAGCATAATGTCGGGCAGACAAACAGCACACATGTCCCCAGACTTTAGTTAGATCCCAACAGGGAGAAACGCTAGGCGTGAAAGCTGAGGAAGTTATGTTTGCAAGGGACTGTGTGAAACTCAGGGACAAGGAGTGAAAAATTTAAGCTTAGGACAATGGGCAGTCCCAAGCTGGGGACAGGATCCTTCAAGCAGATCCCAGCACGAACCCTTGCAGTGTGGTCACGGCAGAAGGGAGTGCGGTCCCCTAGAGCACCCGCAGATCTCCTTTTTAGCACCCATGATATCTTGTTTGTATCTATATGCAGGTTACCGGAAGTTGTGGAGGCAGGTCCAAACTGGGAAATATATACTGATGTCTGTTTCTAACCACTCCCTTACACCTCCCAGAAATCACAATTCAGTCTGTCTAAGGAGAGGCCAGGGAATCTGCAATTTTAGACAAGCACGCTTCCCACTCCCAGATCCTTGAAATCCATGCAGTGGCTCCATGGACCTCACACTTACAGCCATGTGAAAGGCGTCCAAGTGAGAAATCACTACTCTTCTTTTCCCTTACTTTTTAAAAACATATTATTTTTTCCCAGTTTTATGGAGAAATAATTGACAGACATCAAGAAATCACGACTCTGAGGGAGCTTAAAAGTGAAAATATTGAAAGATAGAAAAGGTATGGGGTAGAGGAGGGATTTAAAGTTGATCGAACTCTAAATAGAGGCCAGCCAGCAATCGCTGGCGAATTTCGTCCTCAAGTTCTCTGTTTACCTGTAAAAGGTAAACTTCTCCCGATTTTGACTGAATTTGGGGTGGGCGGATGGCATAAACATTGGTGATATCTCTGAGTACAAGGAAAAGTTAAATATAGAACCACCAGATGATCCGGCAATTCTGAAGGAAACAAAAATACTAACTCGAAAAGACGTATTTCCACATTCGTTATAGCAAGGCAACAGCCAATTTACAATTTACAATAGCCAAGACATGGAAACTACATAAATGTCCACTGATGGATGAATGGGTAAAGAAAATGTGTGTGTGGGGGGGGAGGGGAAGATGACCCAAAGGAGGATATGTGCGGGGTCGCGTTGGGCCAGAAATAGCATAATGGTGATGGTAGTTGGCAATATTGTATTGTATATTTGAAAGTCGCTAAGAGAGTAGATTTTAAAAGTTCTCATCACACTCATACACAAAAGTTGTAACTATGTGTGGTGATGGATATTAACTACACTTACTGTGGTGATCGTTCCGCAAATAGCAAACAATTATTTTGTACATCTGCTGCTAATATAATGTTCCGTGTCAATTACACATGTACAAAAGTCTATATGCAGACTGCTAAAATTTTGATGTTACCCTCCTTTCTACCAGAAGAGAAAATGGCCCCCGTTGTACCTGTTTCTTCAGACACCAGACAGATCTGTGACTGGGGGAAGACGAGGCAAGTTCATTGCCGAGACCCACTTCTGCGGACTAGTGGGAAAAAAATACTTCACTGGGCCAGAAGTGATAAGACCTGAAGCCAAGACTCAGCTCTGTCACTTGCTGAGCAGGATCTGGAACAGACGTGTTCTCTGCCCTTAAGTTTCTTGCCAACGAAATAAGGGAAGAGACCTAGGTGATATTTCACGTTGTTCGGAGATCTAGCATCCTTTGTGGCCTTGAAGGGCTGTTGAAAAATAATCAGCGGTCGGTAAAGCTCAGTCACAAGCTTCAGTTGCAAGAAGCAAACCAATACTATACTTGCGTGGGCCTGGCCCATTTCGGGGCAGGGTGGAGGGGGAGGTGGGAAAAAAATGAGGGTTGTACCAGGGTTGGCGGGGGGGGGGGGGCAGAAGGCTATCCCAGCTGCTCTTATGATGAGGAAATAATCACTTAATGGCTGAGCAATTTGCAATGCAGCTGCCGGTGGTATAGGGACACAGCTGTTCTCAAAGAGAAAAAGAATCAGCCTCTTTCTGTTCCATCTCCCAGAGCAGATGAATTAGCAATGTAGTCTTAAAATAAATAATTAACTCCTGGTGAGGAATGTCCTTTAGAGTCCCTTGATGAGTCAGGGTCTGAAGGGTTGGGGGAAGTTTCAAAGCCCCCATTTTAGGAACCAGTCGTAAAAGGATGAGAACATGACAGAAAGCTCAGGGGAAATGTACACCATCCCCCTACTGGATGTTGCTACGATTGGTGGTCATTATTTCTACTCCCGGAGGCAAAATGAAATCAAAGCACCAACAGGTCAGAGTAACTGTCTCTTTTTTTCTGGGCCACTGGGTTTAGATAAAAAGTTTTCATTCTTTGATGGCATCAGCCGGGCAAGCAGGGTGTCTGATCAGTGCAGGAGAAGGAGATGATGGGGTGAGAATTAGGAGCCTCCCGCACCTAGTGTGTGTGAGTGGGGAGCTTGACACAACTGGTTTGCACATATTTTCTCATGCAATCCTTAGAAGGTCTCATGGTCTCCACCGCGTAGATGACAAAACCGAAGTCCAGTTGACTTCCTTGCCTGAGCTCACCCGGCATTAAAGTCGGCAATCATGTTGAGAAGTTAGAAGAGTGGTTAGGGAACCATTTCAAGCCAGCCTGTTTGAAGCTGGAATTACCACTGTGTAATCTTGGACAAGTGATTTAGCTCTTTGGAGGCTTAGCTTCCACTCAGCACAGTACTTAGCAGACTAGGACTATGGCAATGACTGTTATTAATTCCGTCCGATCTCAAAGCCCTTGTTCTTTTGCTATATTTTCCTGTGCTGAAAATCACACAGGTTTGTGGGGGGGGGGGATTTTAAAGAAAGACGATAAATACATCCAGCCATGAGAAATCCAATTTATACTGAAAAACAGTATGTGGGTTAGTTTCCCTAACGTTATCTTCCTGTTGTTAAGAAGGAAACATGAATCAAACGGAATTCTGATTCCTTTCTGAGGATGTTCATCCAACAGCCTTTACTCGTTGCCTCCCTACTCTGAGTATTAACTTGTGAGTTGTCAATGGTCCAAGCAGGACCTGTGCAGTATCTTGCCAGAGTCTGTCTTTCAATAGATTCCCGCTGGAAGGAAGTACATCATAACGTAATCTCATCATCTCCAGATTGAGCAAGATCTGGTATATTACAAATCTGCTTAGTAAAGGAGCAACTCTCATGGCCTGCCTTCCTCCAGCTGTCTAAATATTGCTCAGCTCCAAAACCTCTTTCTTCTACTTCCTCTGCAAATCCTGCCCTGAGGTTTTTAGGCCACGTTGACCTCTTTCTCCTTTCCAGACTTCCAAGGTCCTCTGCATCAGTGGCAGACATTTGAGAACTTGTTGTTATTATCTTGTACGGTCTTCTGGTTCATTTTATTTTTTTTTCAACGTTTATTTATTTTTCGGACAGAGAGAGACAGAGCATGAACGGGGGAGGGGCAGAGAGAGAGGGAGACACAGAATCGGAAACAGGCTCCAGGCTCTGAGCCATCAGCCCAGAGCCTGACGCGGGGCTCGAACTCCCGGACCGCGAGATCGTGACCTGGCTGAAGTCGGATCATTTTAAACCCACATGTGTCCCTTGCAATTGGGGACCACCGCAGAAATCATTGGTGGCTCTGGCAGAGTTCAGCATGACAAAGAAACAATAAGAGAAGAATGACTACACAATCATTCAAAGTGTAGATTTTATATGAGATTAGACACAGCCATAAGGGAATTGGTAAACTAGAAAATAAATTGGAAGAAATCACCTAGAGTATTACCTAAGAAGGACACAAACATTCAAGATATGGGAGAGTGAAGGGATGTAGCAGATCTAGCCTTAACAATAATAATAATAATAATAGTAATAATAATTGAGGTCTCTGAAGAGAAGAAAAGAAAGATTGAAGCAATGAAGAGATAATGACAGAGTTTTCCTTTACAAAACAAAATCATTGATACACAGATTCAAGAAATTCAGCGGCATCCAAATAGGGTAACTAAAATGATTGACCTTGGTTATTATTCTTTAGTATTAGAAGGTTAGTTTTATTCATTCATTATAGATGGCCTATTATGTTTTATTGTTTCTTATTCCCTGTTCCCGTTCTTTTATTGTTTCTTGTTCCTTGACCTTTTCAAGGTTATCTTTGCTTCTCAAAACACGTAAGATTTCTTATTTTAAGGGGCATTTGACAACTCAATTTCTAAATATTTTGATCATAAGCTTCTTTTGTCCCTTTGTCATCTGGTTATCTTTGACACTGTGCTGGTCATCTCATGTGACAATTATTTGTAGGAATAATTTGAATAAATTTGAATAAATGCTTTGCTTCAAAGAGGATTGCCATTTGCTTCTTCTAGGCTCCTAAGGAAAGTACTAGCTTGACTACGTCTTCAAACAAATCCAAGTTTTGAGATTCACTGGGAGGTCCGTGTGATTTGAACACTGGCTGCAGTCCCTTCCAAGAATTGGTCCTTCTATTCATTCACATTCTGTGTCGCTTTTCATGTTCCTGCAGTATGGGGTCCTATCAGACTCTCCATCCTGTGCTGATGCTGGGCTACAATGTGTGTCCTCTTTTCCCCACAAAGCCACCAAAAGTAAAGTTAGTCTCTTAACTTTGCTTTTGACAGTTTTATGGGACAAGGACGGTAAAAATCATGCGACAGTGGCACCCTTTTCCCTATACTTTTCTGGGTTTCTATTTTTGTTCTCTTCTTTTTCCTTTTCTTTCCCCTTCCTCCCCTCCCCTCCCCATCATCTCCCACCCTTCCCGTCACCTTTTCTTCCCTTATCTTTTCCTCCTCTCCTCTCCTCTCTTCTCTCTTCTTTCTTTTTTCCTCCTCCTCTGTGTCCTGGTAATTTCTTACTGTCTTGCAAGCTCTTTGAGCCTATAATCACTATTTCTTTAGTTTTTGCTGAGTATATGCTGTTGTTTGCAACAAGTTTTGATCAAGTAACCTGTTACTATTATTTTTCTCAAATACTTATTTATGGAACAATACATAACAATTTGTAGTGAACAAATAAAGTGATTTTCATGTATTTTATCTTTCCCCCTCTATTTTTATGTATGCCTTCAGAGTCCAGTTGCAGGATATGTCTTGTTCACCATACCTCCAGCACCTAACATTGTGCCTGACATGTAGTCGCTTCTAAATAAATGTCCTTCAGGGGCGCCTGGGTGGCTCAGTCAGTTGAGCAGCTGACTTCGGCTCAGGTCATGATCCCGCGGTCCGTGAGTTCGAGCCCCGCGTCGGGCTCTGTGCTGACAGCTCAGATCCTGGAGCCTGTTTCGGATTCTGTGTCTCCCTCTCTCTGACCCTCCCCTGTTCATGCTCTGTCTCTCTCTGTCTCAAAAAAATAAATAAACGTAAATAAATAAATAAATAAATGTCCTTGGAATAGGTTCAATTTCCTCATCTTTAGGACCGGTAAGTACTACCTACCTTGTCTGTTTATTGTAAGAATTACAATTAAACGTCATTGATAAGAAAGCAATTTTTGTAGATTATTATGTTTAAATATCAGCAGGTATTGTAAAGTAACTGGCTTGAATGTGACCGATTTTATAGCCTGCTGAATCTATTCTATTTCAAATTTCTTTGTTGCTTTAACTTTACTGAGAAGCTACACTTCTCATTGCTTTGACCCTTTGCTCACACATTTGAAATCTTGAGTAACCGATATTAATTTATCTCTGCAGTGACGGAAATGGCCTTTCAAGGAAACATCATAAATATCTGCTGTCAGTTTGAATTTCTTTTGTTTTCCGTGGTCCCGTTTTTAAAATTTTGCAGTATTTATGGTAAGGAGCCCATTTCCAGATGTGAATACTATGTCAAGTATTTGTTTTTCTAATATTTAATAGTTGCAGTAGCCAGAGTCTATTTTAAGAAAAGACTTCTCCTTGTGCCTTATTTTTCCCCCTTAGTCTTTAGAGGGTGGAGTGGGAGATGCGAGAACAGGGATATTGTCTCCCTATCTTGACCCAGCATGGTAAGGACCACTGTAGGGGTATATGCAAAGAGGTATAGGACTGGGATGGGTGATTTATGTATCCCAGACTTCCCCTGGGCCTCACCGTCCACTGTGATCCTGCCAGTTCTTTGCTCTCTCTGATCATTTTGCAAGTGTTGAGATGATGACGCTGCTTTTGGGTCCAGAGTGTTTGCAATTTTATTTTGCTCAGCCCAGGGAATTAATAAGTGCTATATGATGACGAAGAAGATGATAGTTACATGAAATATTACATTCTGAAATAGGACCAACCATTTGCGATGGCAGAATTAATGTCAGCCCCTTGGACACTAGATGCATTTTCTCTTAGATGGAAGGAATAGTTTGGACCCCACGTTTTCCCTTCCTGATCTACCATTTTTCACTCTGTAACGGGATGTAATATGGGCTCTCCCTGTCTCATTATTGGCTGAAGCTACAAAGATCAAAAATAAAACAATAGCTTCCAATTACCCCAAAGGAAGATACTAAACTACTAATGCTATTCAAAAAAAAAAAAACAAACAAACAAACAAAAAAAAAAAAACGTGTTTTAACAGAGCACTGAGAGCTTTCTCCAGGGGAGAATCTTTATTGTAGAGCACTGTCTTGCATTTTGCCAGAGTTTGACATCCTAGCTCTATCCCTCTAGCAAACTTGCTATAGTACGCCCTGGGTGAGACAGCACATGGGAAAAGTAGAGAGAGCTCAACTGAAAAACATGTTCATCCAATTAGGAAGAAATTCTACATAAGCACTTTTATTAAATCACTTAAAGAGATTTCAGGGAAAGAAAAGTGTCCCGAACCTTCAAGAAATCATTTGTGGTAATTTCTGGTTCTAAATGAGTATTCGCTCTTTTAAAAAAACTTATTGTGGTAAAGCACACATAACAAAAATTTTACCATTTTAGCCATTTTTGACTATACAGTTCTGTAGCATTAAGTACATTTACATGGTTCTGAAACCATGAACACCATACGACTCCAGAACGTTTTCATCTTCCAGAACTAAAACTCTACCCATTAAACACTAACTCCCCATTTCCCTAACACAAACACTAACTCCCTAGCCCCTAGAAATCACCATTCTACTTTCCATCTATGAATTTCGCTATTTAGTCAAATCATATGAAGCAATACATTTACCCTGTGGATATTCTCCTTGAAACTTAGGAGGATGTACTATAAATATAGGAAAGATAGAAAATAAGCATACCAGCAGGGATGGAGCTCTTCCACATGGAAAGTTTGTTTTCTGGGGAAAGATACCAAGCAAAATTCTGTAAACATGACCCCACATTTTTTAAAACAGAAAGTGATAAGAAATTCTATCAAAAAAGGAGGACTATGGTTGCTCCCAGGGTAAGTGGGTCAGTGTGTATCCATTTAGATGATGTCTTATAATCTGAGCAAACCCCAAGTTCTTCAAGGGATATTTATTAGGCACTCACTTTGATTTTGTTATAGCTGCAGACTTCACAAAGTAGATGCTACAGAAGCTCTGGAATCTAAGACAGAATTGGGTTGCTTTTTGTTGTTTTTAGCAGTTCTTTATGTACTCTGGATAGCAATCCCTTATCAGATATATGATTTGAAAATACTTTCTCCCATTTCATGGGTTGCCTTTCCACTCTGTTGACAATGCCTGTGGGGTCACAGCTTTTTTTTTTTTTTAATTTTGATGAAGTCTAATTTATCTATTTTTCCTTTTGTTACCTATGCTTTGGGTATCATATTCAAGAAATCATTGCCGAATCCAATATTATGAAATTTTCCTCCTATGTTTTCTTCTAAGAGTTTTACAGTTTTAGTTTTTACAGTAAGGTCTTTGACACATTTTGAGTTACTTTTGTATATAGTGTGAGGTAAGGGTCTGAATTCATTCTTTTCTATGTGGATATCTAGTTTTCCCAACACCATTTGTTAAAAAGATTGCCCTTTCCACATTGAGTGGTCTAGGTACTCTTGTCAAAAGTCATTTGACCACATATTCAAGGATTCATTTCTAGGCTCTTTATTCTATTCCATTGTCCTATATGTCTGTTTTTAGGCCAGTGTCACGTTGTTTTAACGGCCGTAGCTTCAGAGTAAACTTTGAAATCAGGAAATGTGAAATGTCCAACTCTGTTCTTTCTTTTCAAGGTTGTTTTGGCTACTTTTGGTGCCTTAAGATTCCATATGAATTTGAGGATCGATTTTTCATTTTTGGCCAAAAAAATGTTCTAATAGAGATTTCATTGACTGTATATGCCTCACTTTGGAACTGACATCTTAACAATATCAAGTTCTCTAAGCCACGAGCTAAGATGTCTTTTCACTTATTTGTGTCTGTGTTAATTTTCAGCAACATTGTGTCATTTTCAAGGCAAAATTCTTTCATCTCTTACGTTGACTTTATTCCCAAATATTTTCTCAATTTCCTTTTCATATTGTTCATTTTTGATGTACAGAAACGCGACTGATTTTTACGTGTCGATTTTGTATCTGTAACTTCATTGAATTTGTTTATTGGTTCCAACACATTTTTGTAGAATATTTAGGGGTTTTCTACATATAAGATCATATCATCTGTGGAGATAATTTTATCTCTCCCTTTCTCATTTGGATGCATTTATTTCTCTTTCTTGCTTAATAGCTCTGGCTATAACTTCTAGTACTGTGTTGAATACAAGTAGCAAAAGTGGGCTAGTCCTCATCTTAGGGAAAAAGCTTTCAATCTTTCATTTTTTTACTATGATGTTAGTCGTGGGTTTTTCATATATTACCTTTATTGCATTGAAGCAGTTTATTTGTATTCTTAATTTGTTGAGTCTTTTTATCATAGAAGAGTATTGAATTTTGCCAAAAGCTTTCCTTTTTTTTTTAAGTGAGATGATCACGTTTCTTCATTCTATTAATGTGATGTAACACAGTGAGTGTTTTTCATAGTTGAATAATCTTTGTGCTGCAGGAATAAATGCCACTTGGTGATTGTATATAATCCTTTTAATGTGTCGTTGAATTTGATTTTCTGGTATTTTGTTGAGGATTTTGGCATCAACATTCATCAAAGATTTTGGTCTGCATTTTCCTTTTCTTGGGAGGTCTTTGTCTAGCTTTGGTATCAGGGTAATGCTGACCTCAGAGAAGTCAGGAAATGTTCTCTTCTCCAATTTTTTGGAAAAGTCTGACAAGGATTGGTATTATTTCATTGATAAATGTTTGGTGGAATTAATCAATGAAACCATTTGTTTTTGGTCTTTTCTTTGCTGGGAGGATTTTGAATACTGATTTAATTTCCTTCCTGATTTTAGATCTGTTCAGGTTTTCTATTTCTTTATGATTTATAGAAATTTCTCCTATGAATGGATAAAGAAATTGTGGTTTATATACACAATGGAGTACTACGTGGCAATGAGAAAGAATGAGATATGGCCCTTTGTAGCAACATGGATGGAACTGGAGAGTGTGATGCTAAGTGAAATAAGCCATACAGAGAAAGACAGATACCATACGGTTTCACTCTTATGTGGATCCTGAAAAACTTAACAGAAACCCATGGGGGAGGGGAATGAAAAAAAAAAAGAGGTTAGAGTGGAAGAGAGCCAAAGCATAAGAGACTCAAAAACTGAGAACAAACTGAGGGTTGATGGGGGGTGGGAGGGAGGGGAGGGTGGGTGATGGGTATTGAGGAGGGCACCTTTTGGGATGACCACTGGGTGTTGTATGGAAACCAATTTGACAATAAACTTCATATATTGAAAAAAAATAAAATAAAAAAAATAAAAGTGAAAGAAAGAAAACTAAAAAAAAAAAAAAGAAATTTCTCCTTTCATCTAGGTTATACACTTTGTTGGTTTATAATTGTTTATTGTACTCTTTTACAACTTTTTAATTTATGTAGTATAATAATAAAGTCCCACTTTCATTTCTAATTTTAGTTATTTGAACCACCTTTTTTTCCCCTAGTCAATCTAGATAAATTTTGTCAATTTAATTTTGTTTGTTAATTTTTTCAAAGAATCCACTTTTGGTCTCATTGATTTTCTTTATTGTTTTTCTTTTATCTATTTTCTTTATATCTATTCTAATCCCTTTATTCTCTTCTTTCTGCTAATTTTGTATTTAGTTTGACCTTCTTATTCAAGTTTCTTAAGGTGTAAAGTTAGGTTGTTGATTTGAGACCTTCTTTTTAAATGTGTATACAGCTTTAAATTTCCCTCTTGGCACTGCTTTCTCTGTGTCTAATACATTTAAGTATGTTGTCTTTTCATTTTCATTTGTCTCAAGAAATTATCTAATTTCTTGTGGTTTCTGCTTTATTCATTTCTTTAGTTTATTGTTTAATTTCCATATATTTGAGAATCATCCACTGTTTCTTCTGATATTGATTTCTAGTTTTATTTCATTGTGATTGGAAAAGATGCTTTGTATGATTTCAATCTTATAAAATGTATTAAGACTTTGTGTGTTGAGTGTGTGTGTGTGTGTGTGTGTGTGTGTGCGTGCGTGCGTGTGTGTTAGCATATGACCTATTCTTGAGAATGTTCTTGAGAACATGTGCACTTGAGAAAATATGTATTCTGTGTTGTTGGGTGGAATGTTCTGTGTATGTTTGCTAGGTCTAATTGGTCTATAGCGTCGTCCATGTCCTCCAAAATGAAACATTGATGTCTCCTACTATTATAGCGTTTTTTATTTCTTCCTTCAATTCTGTCAATGTTTGCTTCGTATATCACAGAGCTCATTTATGTTCATAATTATTATAACTTCTTGGCAAAATGGTCCATTTACCATTGTATAATTCAATCTCTGTCTCTTGTAGCAATTTTTTCTTAGTCTGTTTTGTCTGATATTATTATATCCACCTCTGTTCTTTTTTGGTTACTATTTGCATGCAATATCTTTTTCCCTCGTCTCACAATCAACTTACAGGTGCCCTTAGACCTAAAATGAGTCTCTGCTTATAGTTGGATCTTGTTTTTAAAAATCCATTCTGCTAGTATGTGTCCTTTGAGTGAGGAGTTAAATCTATTAACATGTAATTACTGACAAGGAAGCCCTTAGTTTCACCCTTTTGCTCTTTGCGGTCTGTACCTCATAGATTTTTCATCCCTCATTTCTTCCCTTTTTTGACTTTTGCGTTCAGTAGATTTTTTTTTTTTTTTGGTAGTAACATGTTTTGATTCTTTTCTCAATGCCTTTTGTTTGTATTCTATAATTACTTTCTTTGTGATTACAATGGAGATTACATATAAAGTCATAAGATTATGAGCATCTATCTTAAACTGATGCCAACAACTTCAATTATATACAGAACTCTACTCCTTACAGTTCTGCCCCACCCACTTTATGCTATTGATGTCACCAATTATGTGTTTATAGATTTTATTCATTAACATAGTTTTATCATTCTTCATACACACTACACTTGTCTTTTACATCCTGTAGAAAATAAAAACTAAAGCTACAGCCCGGATTAGAATAATCAGAGTTTTTATATTTGTCTGGATATCTGTTCATGTACTTCATACCTTTATATCACTCTGAGTTATTGTCTAGGATCCTTTTCTTTCAGCTTAAGGAATTCTCTTTAGCATTTCTTGTAGGGCAGGGCTAGTGGAATGGACCACCTTGGTTTTTAATTATCTGGAACTGTCTTAATTTTGCCCTCATTTTTGAAGAAGAGTTTTGCCACATATGGGACTCTTGGTTGACCATTTCTTTTTCTTTTTTCTTTTTTTTTCTTTCAGCACTATAACTCGATCATTCCACTGACTTCTGGTCTGTAAGTTGTCTGCGGAGAAATTCACCAACAATCTTATTTCGGATGCTTATATATGATGCATTGCTTTTGCTTGTAGTTTCAAGATTCTCTCTTTGTCCTTCAACATTTGATTGTAATGTGTCTTATTGAAAGTCTTTGTGTTTATCCTGCTCAAAATTTTTTTGAGTCTCTTATATTTGTATATCCATGTATTCCTTCAAATTTGGTAGTTTTTTGGCCATTATTTCTTCAAATAAACTCTCTGCCCCTTTATCTCTCTCTGCCCTTTCTGAGATTCCCATAATGCCTTTATTGGTCCATTTGGAAGTATTCCATAAATTCCTCAGTCTCTGTTCACTTTTTCCTCATTGTTTTTTCTTTTGGCTTCTTGGATCCAAAAATTTCAAATTACACGTCTTCATACTTGCTGGCCATTTCTTCTGCCTCTTTGAATCTATGTGTTTCTCTAGTTCTTTGAGAATATTTATGACATTTGTTTTACAGTCTTTGTCTTGTGAGTCCAAAGCTGGTGTTTGATAGGTTTTGTTTCTGGAGATATGTTTTGTTCTTTTGAATGGGCAATGTTGCCATATTTCTTTATATGCCTTGTGATCATTTGTTGAAATTGGGCATTGGAAGAATGGTACTTCTCCCAATATTTGTAGACATGAAGACTTATGGTCTTTTTAGTCCTTTGGGAGGGATGCATCTTCCATGAGACTGTTTGTCTGATTTTTTTAAGTAACCAATTTTCCCATATACACTTGTTCTTCTAAGTTTCCTAAGAGTCTTACCCTTGCTTTTCTTTGGGGCCTTGGGTGTTCTATTTTGTTTTCTTCCAGTAATATCCTTGAGTCTACAGTCTTGCTGCAGCGTTTACATGCCACACTTCCCAGAACTGCTTTCTACAGCTTCAGTGTGACATCCAAACTATCTTCTGAGCTCTGAGTCAGGTGAGACAGAAACCAGTCCCTCAGGCGTCCCGCAGATGAATGACAATTTTTCAGACAGGGTCCACTTTGTCTTCTCAACCAAAGGGGACACAGTGATATTTGGGCCACTTCTCTCCAACCACGAGGTGGGAGCAAGAGGTGGGCAAGGAAGAGTAAAAATAACACAAGATTTTTGATTATTTTGAATCAGATTATTCAGATTAATCAGATTATTACTTTGAATCCTATTTAAAATCTGATTATTTTTCTTGTTTTGGTGCTTCATTGGTTGTTGTAGACTTCTGATGGTTTCCAGAGCTCCATAAAGTGATTTTAGCTGCTTATTAGTTGTTTATTTGATGCTTCCTTGGAGGAAGAAGGACCGGGAGCATACTCGTTTGCAATCATGCTGATGTCACAATAATTATTCACTTTTGTACTTAATTTCATATTTGAAATTGTGTATCCTTTTTTTGTAAATAGACCCTACACCAACATGAATATATTTTGGGCCCCCAAACCTAGATTTGTTCCTGGCTAGAGGAAGGAAAATTTTAACTGTGAAATATGTTAGAATTTTTATTATTTCACTGGACATATTAATTGCAAAAATAAGTCATTTTATGTCTGGAAGAGACCAAGTTTTTTTTTTCTTCTTTTCCCCTCAATCTGTTAAATTGATCCATCTATTCAGAGTCACAGGAAGAATCTATTCTGGGTCATGGAAAGAACAGACTGGACTTTGAGGACTGAGAATAAAGAATGTGTGTGTGTGTGCACCATCATTCTCTCTTGCTTTCTTTTTCTCTATCTACTTTATTGCTTAGCACGTGTTCTTATAACTGACCCTGTAAAAAGGAGAATAATTTTAAATTTGAGAGTCTATCATTTAAGAAAATGTTTATGAACACTAGTTTTAGAGTTAAACTTAAATTTGGACCCTAGGTCTGTTTTTATTGAGTTGGGAAAGTTGTTTGTCCTTTAGAAGCCTTGGTTTTCTTTGTCTGTAGAGATTATAGAACATACTTGAGGCTTGTAGTAAGAACAAAATGAGCTCATTCAAGGAAGGGTCTTAGCATAATTCCTGACACGTAGAAAACACTAACATTCAGAGAGGGGCTATTGTAATCATCCTTACTATTTCCTGCTAAAATATTTAAAGAAGCAGGTCCTTTGGCTCACCTACTTTACAATTGGGTAGATTGAGGCCAAGAGTTTAAATATTTTGTTCGTAGTAATTTGGGAGTTGGTAACCACACCATAGCTTATAAAATGTGGAAATTATCAACATCTTCTTTTCACCTTCCCATCAGTTCATTATGAACTTCAAATTATAAATGTTTCCAGACACTGAGCTGAGTTTGCGAGATTTTCTGGATGCACCAAGCAGGTGGGGTTGGATTTGGAACTTTTTTTTTTTTTAAGAATTGATTCCTTTTATAGCTCATATTGCTGGAAAATCAACGTCTTGTGCCAAACAAGTTGTTTTCTTCTCTTGACAAAACTCAGATCAGCAAATTTTCATATTGCACTATTTTCAATGGCTGGAACATCAACATTTTATAACAAGAAAAAAAAAATCAAAGTTCTTCAGTATTTGGAAAAGAAGTGCTTGTAAAAATGTTCACATCCATTCACCATCTGGAAAAGCAAGGTTTTACAGTTATTCCTAATGATGTTTAGAGTCACTAAGCGTTTTGGAAAATGACCTCTTATTGAAGATATTTCCTCCACAGGACACCACAGTGTTCACCTTTCTACAACGTCACACTTGCTTAGGACTTATCTTGGAAAATTAAAAGAAATACACACACAGAGCCAAGACTGTAGCCTTTTTTTTTTACTGGGGAATGTTTTGAGGCCAAAATGAATTATAGGCTCATGAGGAAAACCCAATGAATCTTGGCTCCTTGTTTCTTTACTGAATTCCACATTCAAAAGTACTTATGGACTGCTTCTCATGTGCCAAGCACTGGACTGGAGAGAGATAATTCAGGTATGAATCTCTGTATTCTCATTCTTCTCAAGTGACGACCTTGCCTATGCAAAGTCCTCCCAGGGTTTTTCCTGCTTCCTCAGAGCTTGGCCACATGTGATGTGCCTCTTCCCCATAGTGCTTTGGGTCTGCGTGCTTGCAGCAAAGGGGACCTCAGACATATGTTGAAATAGTGATTGATTTCCCCCGTATGTGAGCAGGATGAGCTTTGCTAGATGTGGGCAGACTTGTGCTGAGGGAGAACACCCACGCACACTTAAAATGAGCCTACACTGAGATTGTCTAAGCCAACTAATATGCAAGAAGTTGTCCTAATTCATTTCTTTCTTTTTAACTTACGCATTAGGGTTTTGATCTTACTATACAGATGCATGGAAACTAAAATGATGCGTCTCTTCTTACACTCTCTCCAATTATGTGAACTTACTGTCTGCCTACAGGAGGCTGCTCCTTTGGTCCTGGCTAACTGGTCACCTCATTAAGGGCACATAGAAATTTATGTGAGTCATTAGTGGTTACCGTAAGGTCGAAGGCAGGCAGGCCTTTCTTTTTTGGTGAGTGTGTAGATAGACTGGCGGTTTAAATTTCATTTTCTTCCATAATGAGTACATTTTCTGTTGTCCTAAGTCTTTTGCACTCTGGAAGTTTCACTGGAAGAAACACTGGAAGTTTCTGTTTGAGCCTTTGAGGCACAAGTCTTGGATAAAGACTGCCTCCTTCCCCAGGGTACGTATCTCTAGGTCATAAGAATGCAGAACTTTCTTCTGGCAAATGATCAATAAACGCATGCAACTGAACATGTACCCCTCAGCAAGAAATAGAGTCAAGGAAATCGAACTCAGTCTTATGAGGAGTAAAGCCCACATATTAAGCGGAGAGCTAGACCATATAAAACTCAACCTTTGGTGTTACTAGTGTTGACAAGGAAGGACAGCTTCTTTAAAGTATAGTAGGAGAGAAGAAATAGGAAACTAGTCTGTCTCCAGAGTTTCTCCAAGTATGGACTCTAGACCAGCAGCATCAACATCCCCTGGAAAACTGTGTTAGGATTGAAGTTCTCAGGCTCTGCCCAGAATTGCTGAATCAGAAACTCTGGGGATAGGGTCCAACAATCCTTCTTTCAACCTTCTTTCCAGGTGATTCTGATACATACTCAACGTTCAGACCCATTGTGTAGCTAGGCCATGCTGTCTTCAACTCATCATGTTACCTCCCAACATGGTGCCATAGTAGAAGAGCTTGGATACTATCAGGCTTTGGTCAATTTAAGTTAAACTGCATATATATATATATATATATATATATATATATATATGCATATATATGGGGAAATGCACACACTTCATATATATATATATATATATATATATATATATATATATACATGTATCCCAGTTCCCATTGTACACACACACACACACACACACACACACACACACAACCTTCTTCAGCGAAAGGCTAGAACTAGCACTCTAGCTCTATATCTCTGGGCATTTCGGGGTCCAGCTGATTGCAGACCACTTGTGAGGGTAGGCCCTGAAAGGGAATGGATAGGAAAGCAAATTTCTTCTTGAATACTCATGAAGTCGGTTTCTAATGCCAAATATTATTTCTTCAAAGGTTACCCCACTGGAACCTGGATTGCTACAATAGCATTCTGGATATTTTCCTCCCTTCAGCACTGGCCTATTCCAACATATTACATAAGTAACATTCAGAATAATAGCCCTCCAGAGTCACTTTGCTTGCATAATTCCTTTTAGAAATTCTCCAGTTTGGGGGTTCCTAGTGCTCTCTGTGCTGTGAGTCCATGGCGTCATGCAAATACCTCTATGCTAATGTAAATGTCTCTTTGCATAACCAGATCTTTCTCTAAACCTCTAAAGAGATTGTCATGGAGAGAAGTAATGCATTAATTCCCTTGTATAATTCTTTCTTCACAGTTTTAGCACTGTTCCTAAAACTGGTTTATAAAAATGAGCCTTGTGTGTTTGCTTAATAAGGGAATAAGATTAGTCTCTGGCCATGATCTATGCTCCACCCATAAGTGTATCCCAACCTTCCACCCTTGCCCATTTCCTTTTCTATCCTTCTCATCTTTGGTCTAAAAAAATCCCCCTGGAGCCCCCTCCTTACTCAACTCGTTTCTCAAACTACTGCTGGGCCATAGCTTTGATATCTTGGGGTAACACTGGATTTGGAGGTTTGGAAATAAATGCCTCAAAGCTGGCAGTGTTGCACTCAAGGGAACTCGCACTTCTTTCGGTCCAATCTCTGATCTAGAAATCTGAAAAGCTGACTTCTTGAGCAGCTGCGCACTTCCCTACTTACAAACTTGCTCACCATTAGGCTACAGATAGAAGTTTATTTGTTCTTTTTAATGAGAACCGCAACATAGCAGGATGTCAGATGATGACGGTTCAGTGACTTTTGTCACTTTAAGTTCTCAGAGGGGCCATCACCCAGATGAAGCGATGAGCCTCTCCCACAAAAATCTATGTAGCCTTTGATGCAGCTCTGGGAGCACATATGCTCACAAGCATTCTATATAGACAGCTTGCAATGTCCCCCATGACTACATGCTTGCCCAGGTGTCCGGCTGCTCTCAACCATTCTTCATATTTATGAAATTTAACCAGCCATCCTATGCCGATGAAAGCGCCTGTGATACATCTGTCAAAGGAGGTCATCTCTCAAGGTGGTTCCACATGGGTTAATTTTAGTACCTCTGGTTGAAATTGCCATAGCCCAAACCCTAACAGAGGGTACAGGCAGATTACGGTGACAGTCTGTCCCCATCAGAGTGACACGCCCCTCTCCCTTTGTGATTTGTTTCCGTCCTGCCTTGACTGGTGAGGTTCTGTCCTGTAGATTTCAAACCTTGAGGTCGGATAGGAAAACCCAGCTTGGCCTCACCTCATCGCCCATCTCCCAGTTTCCTTTAGGTGGACGTGAAGTGTCTTCGGCACCTGCTGGTTCTTGAACTCACATTCATGATGACCCAAAGCAGAAATTGCAGGGGAGGCACGCCAAAATTGCTGCCACCTACCAGCCATAAGTTACGTATGTCCATTTTGCTTAATTTCTTTTGCACTTGTGTGTACTCTTTTCACATTTATATCTTAAGTGAACATAGTATGCGTTTCTTTTAGAGCAGAAGATAAGGTTGCATGGGACTTGTGGGCATAGGTTTTGCAGTTAGGTAGACATGCGTTGAAAGCCAGCTCTGTCACTTATTACATTAAGGATCTTGGAGAAGTTTCTTCTCTAGGCTTCAGTGTTCTTGTGTGGATATCGAGGACAACAATCCCTGCCTTAAAGGACTGCTGTGAGAGTTCACTAAAGACATAGTCATTCTACAGATATTTTTAAAACATCTATAGGAATAGAACCAAGAGGGGAGGGTGTAGTTGTGAGCAAGACAAGAATGCCCTTCCCCACTTCTTCTGGGTCTCTTATCGCAGGGTTTCCGTAGGCAATTATGATTGTGCTAAGAGTTATGGGAGAAAAAGCGAACATGCTTCAGGAATCCATAGCGTGGCATCCACATTGTCTGGATCATGGAAGGAAACTGTCACCATCTACTAGGTCAGGGGAAATGTCCAATCGCTAAATAGGAAATCCTTGATTTACCTGTTCCTTAACATTTTGGCTGAGTAGTGGAAAATGCAGGGTAGCTAGGTAGACAGAGAAGGTTCTGGGAAGGATGCAGAGCACAGGGCATGAAGCGTGACTAGACATCTGAAAAACTCAAAGAAGCCCAGGAAGGCTCTAAGAAAAAAAGTGAAGGTTAGTTTTGGCCTGAATTGTGGAAGGTCTCATGGGCCAGGTAAGGGGTCATTACTGAATGCTGGATATGTGGTACGTTCTCAATAAATAGTAGCCAAATCATTCAAAAAACTGTATATAGTAACTGGCTTCTAAGAAGTAGGCAGTGCTCCTATTAGTAACTACTTTAGAACTGATGTTTTTAACCTTTTTTTTTTTTCTATAAGACACTTAGTAGAGACTTTCCTCTGTGAGTATAATCCATAAACGTCCATTTGTAGCCTGAAATCAGATTGTCCTCCGGCAAACAGCAACCTCCTTATTTTTATTATTTTACATTTCATAGAGGCCAGCGTCTCCAAAACCCGCGTGGACACTTGAGTCTAATTGTCAATACAGGCCATTACACCGACTCTGTCCCCAGAAGGACAGGAGGACGCCAGTCTCCCAGGCAAGAGCTTTCGGAAGCTTGGCAGCTTTTAAATGCCTCATTTTTGAATAAACAGGGTACTTTTCTGGAAAGATGTAAGGCCACGTTATGTAACTTGCAATTAGTGGCTTCCCACAAATTACATATCAGTCCAGCAAGTATAATCTCCTTAAAGTGCTTTGTTGACTGGCTCACGGGGTCGCATTTCCTTGGGCGGCGGTCGGATATCTGTCTCTTCCCTCTCGTTCTCTCCCGCTTAGATAGATACCTCAGGTGTGTGCCCCAGGGAGGTCCTCAACTAAGGACACACAGAAGCAACGTCACCTGTTGCCGTGAAGAGATATTTTATGGTTATTTGCAGCAGTTAGGCATAGTTCAGGGGCAGATGTACATAGAACAACATTTCACAACTAAAACAAATAGAGTGACGTGATAGGTATTCAGGAGTCTTCGACTTTGCCTGGCTTGGCCACTTTCCAGCTCTCAGACACTGGGCAGATCACCTGAGTGCTCTCGACTTCTATTTCCTGGCCTGTGAAAAGAAAGAATTAGGCCGAAAATCCGTAAAATCCCTTCTGACCTTACGTCTGCAACGTTTCTGGATTCACATCTCAGGTCAACTCTTTAATTCTGCCTCTCAGGACAGCACTGGTGAATGCCTGGACCTTAATCCTGGAATAACAACAATAATGCATGTCTTCTTCCGTACTTGGATGTTTGATTTAGACACTGTCTGCGAAAATCTCCAGCAAAGGGCCAGACGCATAGTAAATCTCAACATGTGTGCGGGGACCTTGCTAACCATGATGTGGGAAAAAAGTAATTTTTCTTAAAAATAGCTTCCGGGTACCAGGCAGACCCTCACCTAAGCAAGTGATTTCTCAGCGCTAGCATTTGAACAGATTAGCAGAGGTGGGATCTGAGTAAAGAAGAGAAGCCAAGGTTTAAAAACAGCCATTGAGGTGGCCGGATGACAGCTCTTAAAAGCAGCAGAATGACCACGAGGCAAGTTTGTAACATCGTCGCAATGGGATGAGAGAAATTGAGCTCAGGACTGTGCAGGATTTGTGCTTCTGATCTCCTTCCAGAGGCAGCTAGTAAAGAGCCTCGTGTGAGGGGAGGGCCATGGGACCGAAGTCAGACACTGTGGCAGAAATAACTAGCTTTCCCTCAAAAAGACACACTCCTTCCGTGGTGCAGAGTGAGTGCGTGAGTGCAAGACCAAAGCTGCCCCCCCCCCCCGCCCAGGGCCTACACTTCGCACTTCTGTATACCCATATGGCCACGTGACTTGCCCCCACCAATGGCATATGCGTAGAAATGGAGTGTGGCCCTTCCGGGCTGGGTTCTTAAGCAGGAAAGGTCACCTTCTGCCTTCTTCTCTTTATGTGCATCACCTAAGCCTTAAGGAAAGGTGAAAGCCCAGAGGAGAGGACCCCAAGGTCACCAAGTTCTTCACATCCGGGAAAGCTGTCTTGGAAACAGGAATACAATGTGGCACTCTGACATGAGTGCAAAATAGATTTCTATTATGTTAAGTGACAGAATGTCACGGCTGATGGGTTGTTCTAGCAGGAAGGGTGTGCTGATATGGTAACACAAGTAGGACTCAAAAACATTACACTTGGTAGAAAAAAAAAAAGCCTTACATGAAGGACTCATAGACTACATTATTGGATTCGCATGAATGTCCTAGAACAGGGAGAACTAATGGAGAAATATTAGAAGGCCCGTGGCCTCTGGAGAGGTGGGGTGAGGTTTGACTCATAGGAGCATGGGAAAACTTTCTGGGGTGATCTTTCTGTTCTGTATCTTGACAGGGGTTTGGGTCCCACGAGTATATGCATTTTCAAAAGTCAGCAGACATACAGTCAAGATTTGTGCAATTCTTGTACCTAAATTTCACACCCCCAAACAGCTGTAAACAAATATTGAACTGCAGTTAATGATATGTAGGCTATAAAACTTAGAGGCAGGAGTTATTAATGTCTACTTGGGAATGTGTCAAAGGTAAGATGAATCACATATAGCTCATAGACAATCCGCTGAAACTGAGAGGTTGATGGTAAATAGTCTGACCTTCACTATAAGAATGACATCATGTGTGATTTGAACCCAGCTCTATCTCATTCCAAATCTTTGCTCCTTCCACTCTGTATTGCAATCAATGGGTAGAAAATCTAAATAACTTGCTATGAATCATCATGAGAAGAAAGATTCAAGGGAAGGGAAAAAGACCATGAAAAGTTAGAATCCCACAGATAAACCAGGTAAAAATCATCTAGAGTTTCAACAACAGAACTGCTAATTAGCTCTAACGCTTAGCTCCAACGTGGGTTTTTCTGAGGGCTGCGACATTCATGGATGACTAATTAACCTGTGTGGCAAATCCATTCCATTTGCTGCCATGACACAGCCAATCAAGACTGGCTTACTGTTTGCTCATTTGGAAAATGATTAGGATTCCCATTTAGACTTAATTACAGTGCAAAGGTTGACAATTATCTTCTCTATAGACGCATCAGATGCTTCAATATTTCAGTGAACATGTGCCTATAATTATGTACATAATTTGTCTGGCAGAAAGTGTAACCTAGTCGTTACCTGGATCTTATGTCTATAATTAGAGATCATAAAAATACCGAATGGGAAAAGTGGGTTGGTGGGATGTTAGGACCATTATAACATAAGAATCTGTAGGGAGCTATTAGCAGGGCCTCAGTAGCAACCAACGTCTCTTGGATCGCTGCCCTCTCTTAAAGGTAATTAAGAAGCATGAGAGAAAGGTGAAGATCGTGGCAGGGCGAAAGCACAGCACAATCGCTTTCCCAGAACTTGACTGCAGTCACGAAAAGTGCCATAGGCACCCAAATTCAACACAACTAAAACCAAACTCATTAGCCAACCCTTGCCCCACCCTACCTACTCCTCCCTTAGGTTTGCGGTCTTAGATAATGACTAGGCATTCTCATCTGTTGCCATTGTTATCTAACCTTCCGGGCAAAGAGATGGAATTCGAATCACCGAATGTTCCTGATGGCGCCTGCCGCTCTCCGAGACGTGACTCTTCCATACTTCTGCTTTCACCACTGTTGTAGGGTTGGTTGCAAGAGAAAATAGAAACGGTTCTGCCTTCCTCCAGCCCCTCCACTCTGTTGCTGACCTTCTACATCTTCTTCGCTATGACCCTCTCCAGTCACAAGTCGGATTATGTCACTCTACCCTCAGAAGAGTTGAGAATGTCCACCTTTTTCCTAAACAGCATTTACCAGGGCACACCAAGAATTTTACACGTTGGATTCTGTACCGGCTTCTCCTTTCCTGCCCTCCTCTTCCACGTAGCAGGTAGCTTCAGCGGATGACTTCCTGAACGTGGAGTGCGATGCGTTCATTATTTCAGTTATCGCGTAGCAGAGCTGACAGCCCCCAAACTGAGTATTTTCAGATCAACTGGTTTTATTTTGCTGATGATTTTGTGGGTCAAGGGTGCAAGGAGGGCTCTCCTGGGCTTTCTTTTCTGATAAAGGCCGCATCACGTGAAGAGAGAAAACTCTGCCTCCAAGATGGCTTCTCCACGCACACATCTGGTGTCGCAGAAGTCCTTGGCCTTTCTCATGTGGGCTTCACCTTCTCCAGGCCTTCTCTGCTTGGCCGAGTTTCTTACAGCGTGGATATTTCAAAGGAGTTTCACTTTGTACACCGGGGCTGGATTCCAAGAGCAAGGCGGTGGAAAGTGCGCGGCCGGTTAAGGACCCTGACAGAAAGTGGCGGGGCCAAACTTCTGTCATGATCTATCGGTGACAGCAGCCCCAAGGCCCCTCAGATTTAAGGAGGTGAACAAGTAGATTCCCCCTCTTCATAGGGACATGTCAAAGTGACATTGCAGAAGAGCTCGTAGAATGGGACATCGTTTTTGCCCATCTTTGGAAAAGAAAGATCTTCCACACTTCTGCTGTTTTCCTCTTCCAGAAATCCTAATCATTCCTTCTATTGTATTCAAATCCTGCTTGTCTTTCAAGGGGAACTTGCATGCCCGTTGCTCAACTTTGCTTTGCATTCTGTAAACAAAGCCAATCTCTCTCTCCTATCGTATTTTGTTCAGCCCTCTTTTATCCTAAATTGGAATATCGTTGTCTGTGTCCTCCATATTTATCTCGCTGGCCAGAAGGGAACTATGATGTCATGTCTACTCTATAACCCCTTGTATATAGTAGCACAGAGCCTGGTACACAGTAGGTGCTGAATACATGTTCTATTGATCATGATGAAATCGATTCACAGAAGGACTAAATAAATGGTTCTATAACGTGTGTATCCCTATGCTTGGTGTACTCCCTAGAATAAGTTTAATACCTCTGGTTACCAGCCTCCAAGAGATACCCCCAACGATCTCCGTCTCTTAGTATTCACACTCTGTGTTGTCCCTTTCTACTTTCTACCGGAGCTGGTCTGTATGTGTTACAATACGGCAGAAGCCATGATATCACACTTCTGAGAATGGGTTGTAAAAGAACCTGCAGCTTCTATCTCTCTGTCTCTCAGCCTCTGTGTCTTACCCTTTCTGTGTCTCTCTTTTCACTCACCCAGTAGAAACCAACTGTCATATTGGGAGCGGTCCTATAGAGGGGCTCACAGGGAAGGAAATGAGGCCTCCCACCAACAGTCACTTGAGTGAGCTTGCAACTCACTTCAAACTCAGCCAAGCCTCCAGGTGCCTGCCACCTCAAAGGGCAGTTCGACCAAAACTTGATAAGACCCAGATGGAGAACGAGAACCACCCAGCTCAGCTGCTCCCAGATTCTCAATCCTCAGAAACCATATGAGATAATAAGTGTGTGTGAGTATAAGCTGCTATGTTTTGGAGTAATTTTTTTGTTATGTAGCAGTAGATAACTAACTTAATTCCTAAAACATTTTTGTGGATGTTATTAAAAGTAGTATGTAGGAAGTGGTTTCTCTCCTCTTCTTGGAAATGTAGCCAAAGTATTTTGTTACTAGGACAGACACCTGGGCTTTGTCTCCACCACGAAGAACCTTTCAGATACAAGGGAGAAATAGTAATGATCTCACTTCTTGGAGTATTTGTGCTAATTAGCAGCATGTTAAAGTTAGCATGTCAAGAAATAAACTATTTGCACTTAATCTTCCAACATGGTTTTTTATAGAAAAAAAAAAACAAAACAAAACATGATGCCAAGGAAACAAACATTAAACTACCATATAAACAGTCAGATCTTACAAAGCAGCCTTATTTTCCTAGTTTTGTATTTCAATGCCTAATTGCTGAGCTAATAAGATTCCTGATTATTTTGGTTGAAAATTAGGTCCTTAATTTTGTTTCAACAATACTGGAATATGAAAAAAGTAGATGATACTATCTAGAAAGAGCTTATGTATGCACTTCTAAGAAATCCAGGAAGGGATTTTTAAAATGTAGTGTCACGCAGGAATCCATAATTAAAAAAAAAAAATTTTTTTTAATGTTTACTTACTTTTGAGAGAGAGATAGAGCACTAGCACGGGAGGGGCAGAGAGAGAGGGAGACACAGAATCTGAAGCAGGCTCCAGGCTCTGAGCTGTCAGCACAGAGCCTGATGCGGGCTCTGTGAAATCATGACCTGAGCTGAAGTTGGATGCTTAACTGACTGAGCCACCTAGGTGCCCCAGGATTCCATAATTTTTATATTCAAATATACTTTCACAAAATGTTTATATTTATAAAAATTAGAAAAATGTCATAAATTACAGACATAACAAACATTATCTATGCTAATTTAGTAATTGGTTTACACTAACCTGTTCATCTATATTCAGCGACTCACCAAACATTTATGGAATGTCAACTATTGACTGGCCAACAGTTTGAATATTGTTAAAATCTGGAGTACAAAAAACTGAAATTATGCACTTTCTCTCTAGTTAGACCTTTTCCTTCTCCTGGAAATCATCTGAAAGACAACCCCCCTCAAGAACAACAAACAAAACTCTTGCACATTGTGTTCAATAAAACTGGAGACAAATATAATTCCTAGACCTCAAAATATTTCCAGGCATCGTGAAAAACAGCTGGCGTTGAGCAGAAGACATACCAGAATAGCAGAATAACTAAGCAACGTGAGAGATCTCAGGGGTAAGAGGCTTTGGTATCGATTGCTCTCAGAAAGTAGCAGCATGAACATGCTTCCTGAAGGAAACACAAAACCCTGATATGAAAAACTGGATTGCTTGTTTGCAATATTATGGGTTAAGACCTGGGTGGACTGGGCTGATGAGAAATTTTTTGTGGGCCATTTGGTCCAAAGAGGCCAAGGCAACAGGGTGACTCAGAAAAGTAGATCAGTCATATTTGCTAGAAGTTCATAATTCAAAGAAGAGAGTCTTTGAATTAGGAAAACCAACTACACCGGGACAGTATCTTTGTTCTTTCCTATAAGGAGCTCTTACAGTTATCTTGCCCACAAAATGCAATGCATTCGGTGATGAATCATCCAAGGAGCTAACCCAACATTGATACAAAGAGGTAACAGGAAATCAAAAGAAGGGAAAGAGAGACAACAATGACAGACTAAAAACATGCGCATATACACACACACACACATAAATTTGTCACACAACAGACACAAATTATAATCAAATGAATGTGACACAAATTTTAAAATCTTCAAGAATTACAACCTTTTGGGTCACCTGGGTGGCCCCGTTGGTTAAGCGTCTGATTCTTGGTTTCGGCTCAGGTCATGATCTCATGGTCCGTGGGTTGGAGCCCCACATCAGGCTCCGTGCTGTCAGTGTAGAGCCTGCCTCGGATTCTCTTTCTCTTCTTCTCTCTCTGGACCTCCCCTGATTGTACTCTGTCTCCCTCTCTCTCTCTCTCAAAATAAATAAATAAATAAACTTTAAACAAAAAATTTAAATGTTTTTATTTTATTTTATTTTTGAGAGAGAGAGAGAGAGAGAGAGAAAGAGTGAGCATGAGCTGTCAGCACAGAACCCTACGTGGGGCTCGAATCCACGAACTGTGAGATCATGACCTGAGCAGAAGTCAGGTGCTTAACCATCCGAGCCACCCACGGGCCCCAATAAACAAACTTTTTTAAAAAATTTAGAAAAAAAGAATTACAACCTTTCGATGGCGAACCGTGAAACCAAAATGAAAGAATCCAGAGTGGCAATGATCAAAGGATATGCAACTTAGAGTAGAAAATGTCAGAAATGAAATAAATGAGCAAATAAAACTACTACGGAAATCAGGAAAATTGGAAGGCATACAAAAGAGACAAAATGCAGAAGAAGTCACAGTAAAGATGTAGGAGATAGAAGTGAGAAATCACACACTTAAAAAGAAAGGAAATAAAGGTTTAGAAAGAGAATAACAGACTATACAATGGGAAGTGTAAGGCAAGGATTTTATACCCCATTGGGCATTCTTTACTTCCCTAGTTCATAGGCAATTTTCAACATGTGAAATCTCAGAAAATAGTTACCCAGGAGCCCTTCTTGACAAAAGTAATAGAACAAAACTGTAATGAACCAAGAAAAGACTTGGGGAGGTGAGAGGAAAAAAAAAAAACATTGGAGGTGACCAATATTTCAGTGCATTTGAGTGGAAACGAAGATTGGAACAGGTGCATATGAGAATATTAGTACGGAATGCAGGTGTCTACGTCCTGCTCACGTAGACATGATCCGGCAGATAAAAACAAGGAAGAAAATGAAGGTGGGAGGGTCAAGAAGTAAATACCAATACTTCACAAATAAAAATAACACCAGGGTAAGTAACAAAAGGAGCAAGAGAAATCAAGAGACTCGTAAAAATGAGGCAACTAAACTGTATGCAAATAGATTTGAAAATCGTCACGATATGGAACACTTTTAGTGAAATTAGTAAAACATAAGGATTTCAGTTTCCAAAAGAGACACAGAAAAAAGTTGTTGGGAGAAGCAATTTGGGGGCAAAAATAAATAAATAAATAACCAGGGACATTATACCAACTTTTAAAGAGCCGATAATTACAACGTTATTTAAGCTATTCTACAGTCATAGGTGAAGAAGAAAAACCTCCAAACACTTCCTATGAATGAGAATTTCATTTTTACCAACAAAGCCTGAAAGAGTAAACTCACACACTAAGAAAACTACAGACCCAATCTTTCTGATGCATATCACAAATCATATCCTAAAATATCACTTCAATAAATAAAATCTGTAAAATGAACATACTTTGTTATTAACTTAAATATTAACAAATGGATTCCAGCAGTTATTTTAAATTAATAATGATCAGGGCACCTGGGCAGCTCAGTTGGTTAAGCATTGAACTTCAGCTCAGGTCATGATCTCTCCGTCCGTGAGTTCGAGTCCCACGTCGGGCTCTGTGCTGACAGCTCAGAGCCTGGAGCCTGCTTCAGGTTCTGTGTCTCCCTCTCTCTGCCCCTCCCCTGCTCATACTCATGCTCTCTCTCTCTCTTGCTCCCTCTCTCAAAAATAAATAAACATTAAAATTTTTTTTAATAAAATAATAATGACCAAGTAGCAATTATTGCAGCAATATAAGGAGAATGTAACTTGAACTCAAGAGTCCCTATCTAGTTTACAGTTCACTGCCTTGTGGCTAGTAGCTAACTTCCATCAGTAAGGACAATGAGCCAAGCATTGTTCTCAACACTTTACATCTGTTAACTCCTTTTATCCTCAGAGACATTCGCTTCCCCATTTTATAGACGTGGAAAGGAAGGCACACTTTTCAGTAATTTGCCCAAGTTCACACAGTTAGTAATTGTGAGAGTCGGAATTGGATTCCAAGTAGTCTGGCTCCAGAGACCATAATCTTACTCATGGTACACTTCTCCAGGACCTAACTAATGATATTTTTCCAATTTCCTAATGCTGTTATTACATATAACATGCTCAGCCAGAAATGGGCTTGGTTATTGTACCACTGGTTACATTCCGGAGGCATCTCAGAGGCCATGTGTGGTCTCAGGGGTGATAATTCATGCAAAGCCCTTGGCACATGCATGAGCATACACGTCCTCACTCAGCTTAGGTTGCCATGAGGACTGTCATGGGAGGATGGAAGTCGTAGATACTTACCTTAGCGTGCATCAGGCATGCGATCACGAGTGACCTCACAATCCCTGGCAAGCAGCCAGAAAGATGCCTTTTACCTTGCTTCCAATGTCTTTATTTCCCTATATTGGGTCTGATCCTTTGCTTTACTCCTCAAAATAATCCAATCCGGGTGTTTAGAAAAATTAAGAATAAAGAATATCTGGTGTATATTCACGACGGAGTATTATTTAGCCTTAGAAAAGAAGGAACTCCTGCCTTTGTGACAACATGAACAAACAGGGAGGCGTTATGTTAAGTGAAATTAAGCCAGGCACGGAGAGACAAACGCATGATTCCATGTCTATGAGGTTTCTAAAACAGTTGAACGCACAGAAGCAGAGAGTAGACTGGTGGTTACCAGGGGCAGAGGGACAAGTAGAAGAATATTCGTCAGGAGGGTACAACGTTTCACTTATGCAAAATGGAAGAGTTCTGGACATCTAATAGACAGCAAGAGGACTGCAGCTAATACTGTATTATGCACTGGAAATTTCTAAGAGGGTAGATCTTAAGGGTTCTCACCACAAGGAAAAGCAAAAAGGGACTGAGGTGACAGATATTTCATTAGCTTGATCTTGGTAATCACTTCACAGTGCAGACCCATATCAAAACATCAAGTTGTGGGGTGCCTGGGTGGCGCAGTCGGTTAAGCGTCCGACTTCAGCCAGGTCACGATCTCGCGGTCCGTGAGTTCGAGCCCCGCGTCGGGCTCTGGGCTGATGGCTCGGAGCCTGGAGCCTGCTTCCGATTCTGTGTCTCCCTCTCTCTCTGCCCCTCCCCCGTTCATGCTCTGTCTCTCTCTGTCCCAAAAATAAATAAACGTTGAAAAAAAAATAAAAAAAAAAAAAAACCAAACATCAAGTTGTACACCTTAAATACGCGCAATTCTTACTTGCCCTTGTCAATTACACATCCATAGGAGGGAAAAAATACAATTATTCTGCTAGATAGATGACAACTCCACAATAAATGTGTTTTAGAAGTTCAGAGATGTAAGATAACCTTGCAAGATAACCTTGTGCAATTCGAAAAGGTCAGAGGCTCAGAATCATCCCGAACCGTGACCAGAACAAAACCCGGCAACAAACAGAAATGAACAATAGCACTGACCAAACCCTGTGTGTCCAAGGCCTTCTTGGGGGAGGGCATGTTTTTCTGTACCGATCACCCTGCAGGGACTCAGACAGCCTCATTCCAAATCTCGTCATTTTTCTACAGGTGAATGTTAGCAGGAGGAGTGAGGGAACGAGATTTTCAAATGAGAAGTGGTTAATCCTTTGTTTTCATGTGGCTACACAGGCTCTTGACGTTAATGCCAGGAGGCATCAACCGCACCCTATCATTTGTGTGCGTGTTGGCTTTGTAATATTACTTAGCGCTAATAGATTAGGATTTCAGGGCATTCTGCATTGGCAGTATTCCTGGGAGGAAGGGAAGGACAGGCGAGCATCTTCACAAGCCCGAAAAGCAGCTAATTCATATTTCTGCCTTCTGCCTCTAGCAAAGAGTAAGCTCTGTCAGGTATCTCTGATTACAGGGCACCGTGTGCTTCCCCAGTAAACAGCAATTAGTGGTGACAATGGGTGCTAATGCCCTATGAAAATAAATTGAGAAGGCCAGCCCAGGATGTAGGAGGACCAAAACTCCCATTTGGTATGAGACAGAATGCTTAGCAGCTAAAACAATCACACGAATTCTAAAGTATTATTTATCCAGGCAAATAAAGAGCCAAATACCAAATGTGCATTCTTAATATTCCAAACAAAATATGAATGTGAGAGGGGAAATATATGTATACATATATATATACGTATATATATACATATATATATACGTATATATACGTATATATATACGTGTATATATACATATATACGCATATGTATATACGTACGTATATATATATATATATACACGTATATATACACGTATATGTATGGTAGATAGATACATAGATAGATAGATAGATAGATAGATAGATAGATGTAGATGATAGATAGATAGATAGATAGATAGATAGATAGATAGATGAGAGATACAGATATACATCTACATAATATTTAGGGATTTCACAAACTGTGATCAAGGGCCAATTCTATTGTTTCTTTCCCCAATACTTTTGTAAACCACAATAAAATAAATTCTGAAAAATAAACTGAAATAAAAAGCAGTCATTCAAAGTACATTCATTTAAATAAATTTTCTGATTCAACTATATATATATGCATACACATATACATATATATATGCATACATATATATATATACACACATGCTATATATATATGTGTGTATATATATATATATATATATACACACACACACACATATATATATATATATATATATATATATATACATGCATTGTAGATACACACACATATACACACACACACAGGTTCAAACTTTGGTTAACTAATAATAAAAGTTAAAAATCAAAGAGCAACTTTGATTAAGGGACTTAATTAACTTAATCTCCAAACTAGAAACCATCCTCTAGAGAAAGTGGTTCACAGCACGACATTAGGAGTCAGACTGACGTGGCTTCGCCCCCTGCAGGCTGTGAGGACTGAGCTAGATAAATTATCTAACGTGGCTAAGCCTCAGTTGTCTCACCCGTGAAATGGGGATGCTGAGAACACTTTGCCCTTCGGGTTGCTGAAAAATCAAATCAAGTATTGCATAGGGAGGAGGGTATCCCCCTGTATGATCTACAGCCTGACCTTCAGCAGTCCATGATGAGATGAATACGAACATTGAGAGTGCTCAGATGTTTACATGGCAATTTGACCAAGTAATTTTATGCAGGTTCAATCAAATGATTTTTTTTAAATGAGCATGTATTTTAAATGTCTACTTTTTAATTTCAGTTTACTTTTAGGAATTGCTGTGTAGTGTAGTTTATAAAAGTATTGGGTGGGGGGCAACAAAAGAATTGGTCCTTGACCAGTTTGAGAAGGACATGACATGGTTCCTGGTCCATGGTTAACTGTCAATAAATGGTGGTGGTTGTTTTTATTCTTTTAGTTATTCTTTTTCATAGTAGTAGCTATGATTGAATTTTCATAAAGTTCTAAGTTGACCAGGAACCACAATATCAGAGATGTCCTTTGTGTCGGTTCAACATTCTTGGCTGCAGCACTCACCCCTTGTTCCAGACTTTGATGGACCCCAACCTACTTCTTACAGACACAGCTCACTCCCCCTTGACTGGTGCTTACTTCGTTCCTCTAGTCCCCTCAACTGGGGCTGCCCCTCTGACACAACGCTTGGGGTATCCTGGGACCCCACTCTGCTCAGCTGCCTCTGAAACTCAGAAGTGACAGGTATAGTGCTCCAGTGGGTGAAGTTCTGCTCAATGGGAAGAGTAGTGGGTCCGCGGCTGTTCCCCCTTTCTTCCTCCAGACACACTGTTCAAGATTCGCTCCATTAAAAAGCTTCTCCGAGCACTTAGTGGTTGCCTATCCTGTCCCCTATCCTCAGCTTGCCCCTCCTCTTTGCTGCCTCATCCCGCTGACCATGTCCCTAATAGAGAATTCACACATGAGCCTTTGCTACAGGCTCTGTGGGGAATGCGGGGCAAGGCATCCCCGTGTGGCTCTGGGAATTTCTCTGTGTCTTATAGAATTCCTGGCTCCTATAGATCTTCAGACTCATTCAATCTGTCCCTTTATTTCACAGATGCAGAAGTAAGATCCATGAAATTGGGGCCAAGGCAAGGGTTCTAGTCCCCTTTCCACTACACCAGGGACCCTCCCATGAGCTAGAGTCACAGAGGATCTCGAAAGCTACTTTTCAAGTGCCTCTAAGTTCAAATATGTTGAAACACCCACTGCTAGGAAACGTTGGCATGCTGAGGACAGTCCGACATTACATTCAGTGCTTGAACGGTGTCCCCGGACTGCCGTACAAATGATACCACAAACGAGGGAGCTTATGTAATAGAAATTTATTTACTCGTTTTCAAGGCTAATCGGCAAGTTGTAGCCTGTTTAAAGTTTTCAGCGTCAGCCTCCATAACCCAAGTAAGATAAGTTTAAGAGAAAGAATAGCATTTGATGTCAGCCTGGTATACTCTCCACGTGGCACGCTTAGGGTGGCTGCAGGGGGCAGCAGTGACAGTGGCAGTGAGGAGTGTAGATGACACAATTTGGGGTTGCTTTAGCAATAAGACCACTTAAAGTATAAAACACTGATGGAAGAGAGTTCAACCAGCAGATGTTTGAATTCTCTTCTTTTTAATTTTTTAATGTTTATTCTTTTTAAAAAAATTTTTGTTTATTCATTTTTGGAGAGACAGAGAGAGGCAGAGTGCGAGCGGGGGAGGGGCAGAAAGAGAGGGAGACACAGAATCCGAAGCAGGCTCCAGGCTCTGAGCTGTCAGCACAGAGCCTGATGTGGGGCTCGAACCCACAAACCGTGAGATCATGACCTGAGGCGAAGCCAGATGCTTAACCGACTGAACCACGCAGGCGCCCCTGAATTGTCTTCTTTTTGATCAAATAGTCTGCGCTCTTGGGTTAACAAAGAAGGATGTTTTTCCCCTAAGAGGGAGAAGACAGATTTGAATCAGAGCCAATCTGACCACCTTTGGAAAAGGTAGTAGATTCTTCTTTCTAAATAGACCCATTGATGAGGTAAGGGGGACCAAACAAAACACAGCACAACAAACCTTGCCCCTCTGCTTTGGGAGGAGCGCCAGGAAAGACCCAACAGATATTAAGTGGGTATTAAGACAGTCCTTGAAACATATTAGGTCACATTCTTCATTTGGAGTTTGCACCTGTGCAGTTAATTGTAAGTATTTGGGTCAATTTGCCAGATCGAGCAAATAAAAATAGAGGATGCTCAATTAAATTTGAATTTCAGAGAAAGAACAAATGATTTTCTAATATAAGGATGTTCCAATACACCTTAGGAGGGCCATATTCACACTAAAACTTCCTTGCCATTTTTCTGAAATTTGAATTCAATCAAGCATCTTATATTTTATCTGGTGACTCTACATTTGAGAGATTTTAGAATCCTCTTTTCAGAAGACGTTTTCATAGAGTGGGCGAAACTAACAAAGTTATGTTAGAACTTTGCCCTGACAGAATGTGGTCCTTAAATACTCTATCTAGCTTCTGATATTCAAAACAGGAAAAAATGTTTTATAAAAACAGAGCCCCAGGGGCGCATGGGTGGCTCAGTTGGTTGAGCATTGGACTTCGGCTCAGGTCATGATCCCACGGCTCGTGGGTTCGGGCCCCGCATTGGGCTCTGTGCTGACAGCTCGGAGCCTGGAGCCTGCTTCAGATTCTGTGTCTCCCTCTCTCTCTGCCCCTCCTCCACCCGTGCTCTGTCTCTCTCAAAAGTAAATAAACATTGGGGCGCCTGGGTGGCCAGTCGGTTAAGCGTCCGACTTCAGCCAGGTCACGATCTCGCGGTCCGTGAGTTCGAGCCCCGCGTCAGGCTCTGGGCTGATGGCTCGGAGCCTGGAGCCTGTTTCCGGTTCTGTGTCTCCCTCTCTCTCTGCCCCTCCCCCATTCATGCTCTGTCTCTCTCTGTCCCAAAAATAAATAAAAACGTTGGAAAAAAAAAGTAAATAAACATTAAAAATTAAAAAAATAAAACACAGAGCCCTGAAGAGTAGGGGTTGTGAAGGTACTGTTATATAGTTTAAAAAGCAGAAGGAAAAAAAAAACACTTAGGAATTCCCCAAATTTGAGAAAAGCTCCTCTAACCTATTCAAACTTGTCAAAAGGACTTTATAGTCATTCATCCTGAGCCTAAGGAAGAAAAGGCAGATTTTCTTCACCTTACAAAGTTGTATAATCCCGTGGCGAGACACAGAAAAGCACTAAGTGAATATGCCTGTGTAGACCCTGGCAATAATGGAGAACTAAAGAAAGCAAGGAAATTTTCTCACCCTACCACTCACTCCAATTCTTACCCTATCCTCAACAGGTATGCACCTTAAATATACCCTAAATGACCACAAATAGAGGCTCAGGTACATTATGATCTCTGCAGCCATTCAAAAGTATAATTGACCCTAAAATGAACAACTGGGAGGTTAGGGGCATAGACATCTCCCCCTACACAGTCAAAAATTCTTGGATACCTTGTGACCCACCCCAAACTTAACTAATAGCCTACTGTTGACCGGAAGCCTTACCAACAATATAAAGAGTCGATTAACACATGTTGTGTCGTTGTGTTGTATAATAGTACATATTATATGTACTATATGCTATATTCTTACCATAAAGTAGACTAGAGAAAAGATGTTATTAAGAAAAGCATACAAGAAAATACATTAGAGTACTGTACTGTATGTATCAAAATCCACATAGATGCGGACCCATGCCGTTCAAACCTATGTTAAAAGACAACTCTACATTATTGAAGAATACATTTTTTTAATGTTTTATTATTTTATTTTTGAGACAGAGGGAGACAGAGCGTGAGTGGGGGGAGGGGCAGAGAGAGAGGGAGACACAGAATCTGAAGCGGGCTCCGGGCTCCGAGCTCTCAGCGCAGAGCCCAATGCGGGGCTCAAACTCACAGACTGCAAGATCATGACCTGAGCCAAAGTCGGACGCTTAACCGACTGAGGCACCCAGGCGCCCTGAAGGATAAATTTTTGTTTGAGAAAAAGTTTCCCACATTGCTGAATTAAAGCAAGTAGTCTCCAAGAATTATTTTGATATGTGTGAAACTAGAAGGGCAAGCATCAAAATGTACATGCATCCATTTCCTCTAAGTAGATGAATGATGGGTGATTATATAAAAGGATTATCTCTTAGAATTTGGGGTCACAGACTTTCTGCACTGAAAATGCCTCATTTAATTTTCTAATTAGGGAACATGAAAAATCTAAACTAGCATAAAAATCCACAGAAAACACCCTCCACAGATCCTCTCCCCCCTAAATAATTTAAGATTTGGTTCAGAATTGAGGATGTACTCAGACAAAAAAATGATGGGCCAAGGGCCCGTGGGTGGTTCAGTTGGCTGAGCGCTCAACTCTTGATTTTGGCTCAGATCATGATCCCAGGGTCGTGGGATCAAGCCCTGAATCGGCTCCGTGCTGAGCGTGGAACCTACTTAAGCCCCGCCCTCAAATTATAAAAAAAAACAGCGATGGACCAAATCTGGGTTATCTCAGGGCTGTAAGTGACTGAAAGTTACACAAGCTCACCCCACGTCAGGTCCTCCACACAGAGTGGAGGGTCGGGAAAGGCTGTATGGATGCAGAAGTTACCAGGGCAACAGAGCTTTTGGTTGACAGGTAGCGTCACTCTCATTGGTTGGTGCCCAGTCGGTCCAAATCACTATTTGTCTTGAATGCCATCTCTGAATGTAAGACAGCACAGCTGGATTATGTAATGGCTTTGTTTCCTTTGCAAATTAGGCTCATTTGCATAAGTATTGATAAGCTTATAATAATAATAATAATAATTGGATTAAAAGGCACTGCAAAGCAGTATTTATAAAACCCATGAAGGACACTGAGCTTGGTGCTAAGGATGGAAAGAAATTTCAAAAGCCTTATAATTTACTTGAGGGAAGAGAGATAATGTTCCTTAAACAAGCATGTTCAACCGTACACAAATGCATAGTGTAATGCCAAATGAGTGCAACTGGTAAGAGAAATAACAGGTTTGGTGGGGAAGGAGGGATGGATTTAGAGCTTGAGAGCTATGGAAACTTCATGGAAAGAACGCCTAAAAAGGCAAGAGAAAGTACAGAGATGAGGAGATGATTATTTCGGAAGAGGGAAATGGTAGAAAGAAAGGCAAGGCGAGATATGTTTGGAGGTTGATCAATACAACCTCATTTTTTTCAAGTTTATTTTTTTATTTTGAGAGACAGAGAGGGAGAATGCAAGCAGGGAGAGGGGCAGAGAGAGGGAGAGAGAGCATCTCAAGCAGGCTCTCCACTATCAACCCAGAGCCCGACTCGGGGCTCATCTCATGAACCGCGAGATCTCGACTCGAGCCGAAATCAAGAGTTGGATGTTCAACTTACTGAGCCTAGGCGCTCCAGAACCTTATGTTTAAGGAAGTATTTAGATTAAGGTTGCAGAGATACATTGGCAGAAAATTATTTGCTGATCTTGAGCGTCAGGGAGTTGAGATTTTATCTTGAAGGAATCCATCAGTTTTTAACCGAGGAGAAGGTAGTTGCAAACTATTGGTTTAGGGGGACTAAATCCGGCAGATGTGCAAAGAACAAAAACAGGAAAATCTAATACAATGCGGTCGTATTAGTTCAAGAGTGAGGTGACGAAAGCCTAAAATAAATCAGTGACCATGGGAATAGAAATGGTGGCATGAATATGAACCCAGTTCAGTACATTAATACTATTAAAATAAAACTTACAGGGCTAATCAATCTTCACTCGCATCTGGTTTGTTAACAGTGATGGTCTCTAGAAGAGGGATACCACATCTGATAAATTGATTGTCCGGTCCAGGGGAATGGCGACAATAACATAAGCAGTGAACCACCTTGTCTATAATTAGTCTATAAAACACTCCTCACTTTCCCCGTCCCCTACTGACGCTCCCTACTTGGTTCAGCGTAAGTCTTCTGCAAGTAACTTTCAGCTTTCAAAGAGCCATAGCTTACAAACATAATGACCTACTCAAGCCCAGGTCTAGGAGACACTTACCGAAGAAAGCAATATTTTATTCAATCCAACATTTTTAATGGAAGTTCCTTCGCTTCCAGACTGTGTGAGGCCAGCTTTGAGAAGCCAGTGACCAATCAGAGTAGAAAACATGGCTTCCCTCTTCCCTGCACTGCTTTCTGCCAGAAGTGCTTCCACAAATTTTTTTCTCTGCTGAAATACAATGATATCAACATCCCCAAAGGACTGTCCAGCAGATTGGTTAGGAGGCCGTGAACAGTCCCAAATCCTGAAATGTATGTTTCTATGGCCATTGCTGCTGCTTTTAAGACCCAGATTGACACCGTTAGGAAAGGGAAGGTACATTTGTCACACTTGGGCTCTAGATGAAGAGTGTTAAAGAAAGGTTGGCTGTGGGGGGCGCTTGGGTGACTCAGTTGGTTAAGCATTCCACTCTTGATTTTGTCTCAGGTCATGATTTCATGGTTGGTGAGATCAAACCCCATGTAGGGCTTTGCACTTTCACTCTCTCTTTCACTCTCTCCGTCTCTCTCTCTCTAAATAAATAAATAAATAAATAAACTTTAAAAGAAAAAGAAAGGCTGGCTATGAAAGCCCAAACTCTGTGCAGAGACATTGCTTGATAGGTTAAATAACAATATTATTATAATTAGGATATTAGTAGTATTTACTATGTACCAGATAGTTTGCATATATTATGTCTAAGTTTTTTAGAAAACATTTTCTTTTCTTGAGTTGCATTTGATAATATACAGCATTATGTTAGTTTCAGGTGTGCAACATGATTTGACGTTTGTGTGTATGGCAAAATGATCACCCTGATGATAAGTCCAGTTAACATCCCTCATCATACATAGTTATAGAATTTTTGTCCGTGTGGAGAGAACCATTAAGATCTGCTATCTTTGGGGTACTTGGGTGGCTCAGTTGGTTGGGCGTCCAACTTCAGCTCAGGTCATGATCTCACGGTTTGTGGGTTCAAGCCCCGCATCAGGTTCTGTGCTGACAGCTCAGAGCCTGGAGCCTGCTTCGGATTCTGTGTCTCCCTCTCTCTCTGCCCCTCCCCCACTCGTGGTCTGTCTCTCTCGGTCTCTCAACAATAAATAAATGCTAAAAACAAAATTTAAAAAAAGATCTACTATCTTAGCAGCTTTCAAATATGTAATACAGTATTATTAACTATACCACCATGGGGTACCTTATATCTCTCTGATTTATTTATTTTATGACTGGACATTAATGCATTTGACCTCCTTCACCCATTTTACTCATCCCCCACCTCGGCTTTTGACAACCATCAATCTGTTATTTGTATCTAGAGTTTCTATAGTTTTTGTTTTTTTGGTGTGTGTGTGTGTGTGTGTGTGTGTGTGTGTGTGTGTTTGGTTTGTTTTTGGGGGGGATTTGACATATAAGTGACATCATACGGTATCTGCCTCTCTTTTTTCACTTGGCATAATTCCTTAAAGGTCCATCTCTGTTGTTATAAATGGCAGAATTTCTTTTCTTTAAGAGCTGAATATTGCATATATATATATGTAAGTTTTATTGCATTTTGTTTTATCCATTCTTTTGGTGATGGACATTTAGGTTGTTTCTGTATCTTGGCTATTGTAAATACTGCAATGACCGTGGCGTTGCAGATATCTTTTCAAGTTAGTGTTTTCGTTTTCTTTTTTTAAAGTTTATTTATTTATTTTGAACGAGAGCGAGCGAGCAGGGGAGGGACAGAGAGCCAGGGAGGCAGAGAGAAGCCCAAGCAGGCTCTGCACTGTCAGGACTGATGAACAGAAATCAAGAGCAGAAATCAAGAGTTGGATGCTTAACCAACTGAGCCACGCAGGCACCCCCATGTTTTCATTTTCTTGGGATAACTACCCAGGAGCAGAATTGCTGGATTATATGACAGTTCTAGCTTTTAAGTTTTTGAAGAGCCTCCATACTGTTGGAACCAATTAACGTTCCCACCAAGAGCGCACAAATGTTCCCATTTCCCCGTAACCCCAGCCGTACTGGTTATTTCTTGTCTTTTTGACAATAACTGTTCTAACAGGGGTGATGTGATAACTCATGGTGGGTTGGTTTTTTTTCTGTTTTGATTTTTGAATTTCCCTGAGGCCTGCTGATGTCAAACATTTTTTCATGTACCTGTTGGCCATCTGTATATTTTCTCTGGAAAAGTGTTCAGTTGCTTCGTTCGTTTTTAATTGTCCATTTAATTTAAAACCCGAGAGTTTTTTTTTTTTTTTTTGGCATTAAGTTGTAAGAGTTCTTTATATATTTTGGATATTAACCCTTTACCAGCTGTATGATTTTCACATATTTTCTCCCATTCGGTAGGTTACCGTTACATTTTGTTGATGGTTTCCTTTACTGTGCTGAAGTTTTTCACTTCGAGGTAGTGAAAACTTGCTTCTCTTTGCTGTTGCTTCCTTTGCTTTTGGTGTCAAGTCCAAAAACTCATCACTAAGACTAATACGAAGGAGCCTACCCGCTATGTTTTCCTGTAGGAGTTTTATGGTTTTCAGGCCACTACCCCTGATCTTTACATAAAACCTTCAGTCAGTGTGGATATTATCCCCCTTAATTAAATGAAGGCATTCAGAATCTGTGAGGCTAAATAACTTTCTGCCAAATAGACAACAGAAAGCTCCAACCACCATTGCCCGGGTCTAAAGTCCACTGTCTTGGTAACTAGGGATGTTACCACTTCTTTTTAAAAAAAAAATTTTTTTTTAATGTTTATTTATTTTTGACGGAGAGAGAGAGAGACAGAGCACGAGCGGGGGAGGGGCAGAGAGAGAGGGAGACACAGAATCCAAAGCAGGCTCCAGGCTCTGAGCGGTCAGCACAGAGCCCGATGCGGGGCTCGAACCCACGAACTGCGAGGTCATGACTTGAGCTGAAGTCGGTCGCTCAAACCGACTGAGCCATCCAGGCACCCCAAGATTCTATCACTTCTAACTGAAGGCCCAAGGTCCTGGTCTGGCTCACCGATTTACTGGGTAAGAAACTATTTTGCCAGTTCATCCTGTGTTTATTAGGCTTAGAACCTGTTGATACCAATTCGATCGCAACGGCCATGAGTAAATAGAGGAGTCTACATTAACTTACACCGGAGAATGGATCTATTAAAATAACTGGCCTGAATCGTTTGCTCGAGGGAACTCCTCCTTACTGGTCAACCCAGGAGATGAAATAGTATTGCTTTTTGCGCCAAGACCGAGGGAAAGGGGGAAATGGAGTTCTGAAGAAATATCTCCGTAGCTAAGCTCTCTAAACAAGTATCTCATGATATTGAGTTCTAATCACTGAGATTTGTTCTCCAAATCTGAGCACCGTCTCCCTTGGCCTGGACAACCAGAACTGTGTCAAAGAAAGCACCCCATTTTAATAAGTCTTCTACCTTGGCAGTCCTTTATTCTGAAATAATCATTACTTTGTTTGATTTTTTTTTTTTTTTTTTTTTTTTTGAGATTCCCTCCCTTAGGGTTCCTGAAAACATAACGATTTCACCCTGGGAGCCACCAGGATAGAAACATTGGTCCTTCTCACTCTCTGTAAAATTGGTTGCCACTTGGAACAGAAGAGAAATATACTTTAGGGGTGCCTGGGTGGCTCAGTCAGTTGAGCAGCGGACTTTAGCTCATGTCATGATCTCTTACAGCTTGTGAGTTCCAGCCCCTAGGCAGGTTCTGTGCTGACAGCTTGGAGCCTGGAACCTACTTCCGATTCTATCTTTCTCTCTCTCTCTGCCCCTCCCCGCTCATGCTCTGTCTCTCTCTCTCTCTCTCTCTCTCTCTCTCAAAAATAAATAAACATTAAAAAGAAAAAGAAAGAAATATACTTTAACATCCAATGTAAACTAACCCCTTAGAGGTCCCTGGGACAGATTGATTGATTGATTGGACTAAGAAAGAGATCTTTCCTCCCCCTCTACCTAACCCCAAATTCTTTTAGTAGGTGGAGAAAGGCACACACATGTACAAGCAAAACAAATGTTTGGGAAGGAGTCGCTAATTGATGGGCGAAAAGTTACTTGCTTTGGGAATATTTGCCTTCCCAACATGTTAAAACACTCATTAGCGCAACTCAGAATTCAAGCCACTCTAGAGAGTCTTTCTGATGTAAGGGGGCAAAGCAGGGGGGCCTCCATTTGTAACACATTTTAAACTCCAAACAGAATTTCCATCAACAACCTGAATCTCTGAAAGGAATTTTAGGTCGTGCATTTGAGGAAATAGGATTATTAACACAATTCTTGCTGTGTTAGCACTGATGGGAGACAGACCCAGGGCTTTGGAAACCTGGCAGCAAAGGAGTCCATTCTGAGACCTCTGTGGGGTGGTAGGAAAAGGGTACTCCTGGCTTTGAGAAAGTCAGAAAGAACCACTGTTCTCTACTTTTGTTCCACTTTCTTCAGATGGTTTCAATTTGTCAAGCTACCTTCAGTCTTGTGATTTTGCATCACAGTCTAACGCGCAAATTCTCCCTCTACCCCCATCCTCCTTCCGATCCCAATGTCATAAATAAAGCCTGAATTTTAAGAATTCCTCATTGAATATGAAAAAAATCAACCACTGGTTTTAGTCCTGGTCCTGATCTATCGTTATGAATTGTGTCCTTGTAGCCTTGGACAAAACACCCTTCTTAGCTACAATTGTATTGAGCTTAAAATAAGAATAACATCTTCCATGCCCATCTTGCTATATTTATTGTGAAGTTCGGTAAGTTATTGTTGGAGACATTCAATTTTATTTCTATTGCACTTTATTTAGAACACACGAAATGATCATTACTGGCTTATATATCTATCCATTCATTAAAAAGAGATCCCTTTCTGTCCATGTCTATTCATCCTTCTATTGGTTAAGCAATTCACGCACATGTTAATTAACAGCTACGTGGGTGCCAAGCACTTTTATAGGCATTGAAGTATTTTCTGAGTTCTGCTTGCTATTGCTACATGCACTTCCTGGGGGGATCCATTCATTTCCATTACATGTTAATTGCCTTAAAATTTGTATTTCCAACACAATTTCCCTTCTGAACTGTAATCCAACTGCTATCTAGGCACCTCCCCTTGACTATCCTTTGGGCACCTCAACCTTACCACGCATAAAGATGAACAAGGAATGGCACGATTTTCAACCGACTTTACAACCCTAAAAATAATAATAATAATAAAAATAGCCTGAGATTTGTCCTTGACTTATTCCCGTCTCTAACCCAAACTCCCAGAATAAGTCCAGTCAATCACCAAGTGCTGTCAGTTCTGCCTCTCAACCATTTATTGAATCTATGCCCTTCGATTTACGCTTACTATTGCCACACTGATGCTGGCGATCATGATTTGTCCCCTGGTTTACTTTAAGATGTTCCTACCTGGTTTCTCTGCACCAGTCTTTCTCCATTCCAAATTAGCCTCTTCCCAGGAGCCTAAGAGAATTTCCTCATGTGAGTCCTGTGAGAAGAGAATGGGGAGGTGGACTGGAATTGTGAGACTGTGAGCATAGCCAACACTTCGTAGGGTGCCCGGCACTTGGCGGGTGTCTCCAAGTACGTTTGCTGGTGTACCCCAAATTTAGAGAGGCCGTTTTTGAAAACTGCAGGATTCTGCAAAATTAAGCTCAGCGTAACACATTTTAGCTTAAAGGTGATGACATTTAGTTCAGTGAAGTATTTCTCTTTCCTTCCTGGATTAAGCCTTAAGCCATTGCTTTGCTTATATATTTTTACCAAAGGAACATCTAAATGTCAAGGGTGAGTGAAATCCCAAGATATGAGTGGAAATGTCAACTCACAAATCCATTGAAATTTTTATTCCCATGGAAAACTGGATGAATCTTATAAAATGTAGAGTAGCGCTGAAGTGTTTGGGAAGTGGCACTCTGACCAAGAGAGATCAGATTTAAAGTTCACCCTTGTAAGTTGCTATTGATGTGCAAAAAGTCCAGCAAAATAATGGCGGAGACATTATGAGTGTATATGAACTCTTGGGCCTTGCAGAGGTATGGACACTAAAATATCTCCTCAAGCTTTCTGGATATACTTTTCCTTATATTCCAAATTTATCCCCTCTGCTGGATAATATATTTACTTTGCTTATTTCAAGTTCATGGAAAGTCTTGAGTTGTTAGATGAGACAAATAAAAAAAGATGAAACCAAATCTCTCCTGGAAAACACAGTTTTGTGACATTTGTTTTCCTGCATCTAAAATGAAAACGAAAACATTACTACATTTAAGTAATTAGGGTGACCAAGAATAAATTTTTGCAGGGAAGCAGCACATTTGCCTTCAAGAACACAGTCCTTAGAGGTCTTTGGTGTAAAGTGAAAACTCACTAAGTATTTGAACTATGAACCTTAAAAACAAAAACAAAAACGTGTTTTGCTCAGGACCCATTCCTGCATGTCTTAAAACATATTCCAAGTGTGTACATGAGGGATCATGGATTAAATAGTATACACAGACACTTCTTATCTACTCCCTCAAAAATCCTAAGGATCTGTCAGAAAAGTACATTTGAATTTCATTTTGTTAATTTCTTCAGGTCACCTGGGTTGAGTTACTTAATATCCCTGGACCTTCTAGATGAATTACTTCATCTATACAATAGGGGTAATTATAATATCTATATCAGCTGCAACACTTAACAAAATATTGAGTACACAATGATTACTTGGTAAAAGTAGCTAATGTTTTTATTGTCAATTATTACGCATTTTCAGGTTTTGAACTCATGCTCAGAAGCAGGAATATTTGTGTTTAGGGTAAAAAAAAAAAAAAAGAGAGAGAGAGAGAGAGGGAAATAAATACCCTGAAATGAAGACAACTGTTATATGATGAGATCTTCAGCAATCCAGTGCTACTTCCCATTCTCTTGTCATTTTTTAATTTTTAAAATTTTTTTAATGTTTATTTTTCTGAAAGAGATAGAGAATGCGAGCAGGGAGGAGCAGAGAGAGAGGGACACACAGAATCCGAAGCAGGCTCCAGGCTCTGAGCTGTCAGCACAGCGCCCAGTGTGGGGCTCGAACCCACAGACCATGAGATCATGACCTGAGCTGAAGTTGGACGCTTAAGCGACTGAGCCACCCAGGCGCCCCTCATTCTCCCTTCATTTTAAAAACACTTACACTTTCTGTGTTTTCCTTTTTTTCCAGCTAACAAATTAGTACTTGTCTTTGTTAAAAATTTATGAAATGCAAAAACGTACAAAGAAAAAGCATAAAAGCTCTAGTAATCCTCCCACCTCATGATAATTGTGACTAATATAATACACACATTATTATATGTACTATATACACTTACCACTATATCCAGAAAATTATGCCACTTTGTTAAGGTTTGTGGTTTGTTGTTTTGTTTTGTTTTGTTTTGTTTTGTTTTTTAAGAAAAATCTAGCTTTCCACAATATATCCCTAAAAGTACCAATAATTCCTCCTGAAGAATTGCCTTTTCCCCTTGGTCTACAGTCTGGTGAAACCATCCATCAAGGCCCTTTACCTTTTTCTTGTTGGAGAACAAGCCCAAGAACCAAGCAAGGCCATGGGATTCTTTTTCCATTGAATTTTAGTAGGTTGACAAAGTAGTGTGTGGTCAGGCTTACCAGTGACGGCATTCAGACGAGGGGTTTCCTACGAAGACACAGAACCTCTCGCTCTCATGGCCAGCCCTCTGTGGTGACCTTGGTTCTCCAGATTTTCCACTTAACATGCAAATGTATTTCCAACAATTTCTGTTTTGTGTAAATGAGCCACCGTTTTCGGTCACCTGCTACCATAGAACCTGACTTATAGAGAAATTAATACCAGAAAATGGACCTACCAGCAATAGATATGAAATGGAATTTCTCTTCGTTCTGGAAAGTGTATTTAGCAACCTGAGAAATCCTACGGAAAAACGGCTAATTAGACTATTCCTGTAGTTGCCGTGAATTTTTTGTTTTTGTTTTTGTTTTGCTTTGGTCAGTCACTGGGAAACTGGTTGACTGCTGCCATGTGAAAAAGAGAAAATCCGGGGGGACTTTTGGGGTAGCATGATGGAATGGGTGCTTCTGATGGCACTGGGTAACTGAAAGGCAAGAAACGCATAAGCTAAGTTCTTTGTTTTTAATTTTTAAAAAGTTCATTTATTTGTTTTGAGGTAGTGTGAGTGGGGGAGGGGCAGAGAGAAAGAGAGAGAGAATCCCAAGCAGGCTCCTAGCTGCCAGCACAGAGTCCGACTCTGGACTCAAACTCACAAAGCTGGAAGATCGTGACCTGAGCCAAAACCAAGAGTCGGATGCTTAGCCAACGGAGCCACCCAGGCACCCCTAAGTTCTTTTTTTAAGGCACAGGCCAAATTTCATTGTTGTTTTTTTTTTTTTGGACCATGCTACAAGAGTCACTTTACTCCTACAGCCCCAGCTCTAAGAACACCAAAAAACGTTCTGAGACTGTGCCTGTGGGTTGCTGAGTTACAACATTAATTGAATTAAAAATCGTGCCTGTCTCTTATGTGAACGTTCTGGCTGATAATCAGTAGAGTGGGATCTCAACAATTAAACTGGAAAAATCTGAGTATTCCACTTTAGCGATACCCTAAATCTTCAAACTGGAACACCCCCCCCCCCCCCCACACACACACACATAGAGTCTTCCTTGGTCAACGAAGCAATTCTCTGAACTTGCTGTTGCTTCCTTCCTCATTCCTTTCTTCTTTCCCTCATTTATAGAAAAGTTATCTTTCGGGGAACCCAGGCTAATAAAGGGTACTTACACAGGCTACCCCAGAGGTACTGAATAGAGAATACCGTAGACTCCAGGCAGACTCTTAGAGCTTCTTCTCAGAGGTAACACATTTTACTTCTGTTCGTACTTCATTAGTCAAAGCAAATCACACGTCTGTGCCTGCATTCAGCAGTGTGTGAGTCAGGAGCAAGTCTTCCAGAAGAAGGAGCCTCAAACATCAAATATTCACCAAAGGGGGAAAAAATGCACAAGCTTCTTGAACTTGGGATACACCTTTTGATTTGGCAAATGCTCCCCCCCCCCACACACACACTTTATAATAATAATAGTAGTAATCATCACCACCATCATCATCACCACAAGAAATTTACTTACATCTGGCAGGGATAACAGTATACTTTAACCATCTCAAGTCATGGGTGAATTGTCTCTAGAGATCTATACTAAGATATGCTCACTATCTCACAGCACCTCACCCTTTTACACTAAGTGGGTGAAACCATGCTGATAGACTGTAGGAAACTGTAGCGGGAACACAAGGTACCCTATTGAAACACGGGTTTTCCTTCATAAGCAGGACAAGAAAAAAACGTGAAAACGCTAACATCTTCCACCCGTGAAAGGCGTAGGGTCCTGAAGTCTGCAGCCTACTAGAACTCATATCCCTTCTAAAGCAAAGGACCATAAGTTCACTTTGCCTTCTCTGCCACTAGAAAGGCACATCGCTTAGCTGCTGTCTTTGGATTTGGTTAGCAACACAGGGTGTTGGGTGAATCACAGAAGAAACATCTAGGATTTGGGGGAAAAGAAGCCCTGTCATCATCCAGTAGATAACTATTCTGTGTGACCCATCTCTTGTCTTACTTCTGGGCTCTGCTGGATTCGAAATTACAGAGCATGGGCCAAGCTGATAATAACAAACTTAATGTTATCAGATCCAGTCATGTGGGGAGCATCTTTTAAGTTCTGTGGACAGTGGTGAAGTTTCTGAAAATTCAATTCTGTATGGGAAGAATCAACGAGAACTAAGTTCTCTCATGAAGTAAGCTTTGTGTACCTCTACCTGGCAAAGAACTCTTGTCGACTGAGAAGCTAGCTGAATATCAGGTGAATGTAGAATGAATAACAGGCAGGACCAGCTGTAGAAATCAAGAATGGAGTCTCCACACCTAGTTTTTTTTTTTCCCGATTTTTTTATTGTGTCACATGTTAACTAATGTATCTCCTCTTTCCCTTATATTTCTGCTACCATTTTTTTATTGATGGTGTTTGTTTGTCCTGATTAAAGGTAGCATTATTCCAAAGTTTCACAATTTTTAAGTGGAACACCAACAGAACGAAAGGAAGAGGGCATATCCACCCAGAGAGTTTAGATTTGTTCCCAGATTTAAAAATTGATGAAATATTACATTGACCCTACTCTTAGAAGTAGATTTTATTTAAAAAAAATTTTTTAACATTTATTTATTTTTGAGACAGAGAGAGACAGAGCATGAACGGGGGAGGGTCAGAGAGAAGGAGACACAGAATCTGAAACAGGCTCCAGGCTCTGAGCTGTCAGCACAGAGCCCGACGTGGGGCTCGAACTCACGGACCGCGAGATCGTGACCTGAGCCGAAGTCGGCCGCTCAACCGACTGAGCCACCCAGGTGCCCCGTGAAGTAGATTTTATTTTCAAGGATATTCCATATGCAGAAAAAAAGTGTATGCATATACAAGTTGATGAAGTTTTACAAACTGAACAAAATTAACCAGCAGCCAGGTCAAGAAACATATTACCAGCAACTTGGAAGGCCCCTCATGACTCCTAGGAGGGCGGAGTTTATTCATGGTTGGAAAAGTCTAGTGAGAGGATATTAGATTACGAACATTTCTGGAACACTATCTGAGCCAGAAGAGTTGGATTCTCTCTCCTTCATTGCCTCAAATGACAATGGCAGTGGAAATGTTAAGGTGCATTCATTTCCACTGGTGATATCATCACTCCAGACCATTTCAGCTGTGGGCCCACCTCTGTAGTTCCCACATCCCAGCCTTCCTGACTCACCTCTGCTTCTCCACAATTTTTTTTTAATTTTTTTTTTCAACGTTTATTTATTTTTGGGACAGAGAGAGACAGAGCATGAACGGGGGAGGGGCAGAGAGAGAGGGAGACACAGAATCGGAAACAGGCTCCAGGCTCCGAGCCATCAGCCCAGAGCCCGACGCGGGGCTCGAACTCACGGACCGCGAGATCGTGACCTGGCTGAAGTCGGACGCTTAACCGACTGCGCCACCCAGGCGCCCCTGCTTCTCCACAATTTTTGAGCTGCCAACATCCTTCCAGCAAACTCCATTTTGTTTTCCGATTGGAGTCAGCATTTAACGATACGTGCCATTAGCTATTCTTCCACAGTAAGATTAGTTTATTGCTCTTTCCCTTCCTCTTTTCTTCTTTCCTTCCTTCTCTTTTATATTCCATTCTGTGGAGAACTTTGTAACACATACATCATTTTGCCTACTTCTGATTGGTTATGTAGAACTGTTTTAAATTAGAAGGCTGACTAAATAGGTGTGTATATTTTAAACTTAAAAAAAATTTGTTTATGTCTTTATTTTACTTTGAAAGAGAGACAGAGTGTGAGTGGGGGCAGGGGCAGAGAGAGGGAGACACAGAATCCGAAGCAGGCTCCAGGCTCTGAGCTGTCGGCACAGAGCCTGACATGGGGCTCAAACTCACAGACTGTGAGATCATGACCTGAGCTGAAGTTGGACACTTAACCAACTGAGCCATCCAGGTGCCCCTTAAACTTTTTAAATGAACATTCCCAGATTTTCCTTGAGGAAGAGTTATCAACTTACGCTCCATTCACGCTCCATAACTCTGGCCATTTTCCTTAATTTCTGCCCAGACTTGGTGTTCACATTTTAAGTTTTTGGTTGTGGTTGTTGTTTGTTTTATTTTATTTTTTTAGTCATATTGAGTTCTATGTTTGGGTCACACTTTCCCCTTAATGAAAATTTATAGTTTGATGAAAAGAAAGCACTACTGGTAGATAAATCTGTACTTTATACTATAAAAATAATGTAATTAACATTTAAAAAGTGGCTTGCTACCCATGCAAGATGACTTTTGATGAGTTATCTCCTAAATTAGCATGCTAAGTCACCTTGTCATACTTCTTGTAACAATGGTTGATCTTATCCACTTAGTATTATTAGCAGTTTATTAATAAGAGACCATCCCATTTTTGAGGTAATTATAAAGCCTTTGAAGGGAAGAATTTTCCCTTTTTGGGTTGGAGGGATAAAATATTGTTCATTTACAAAGTTTGCCTCACTGATTGCATTTAAAAACTACCTGCGGGCACCCGGGTGGCTCAGTGGGTTAAGTGTCTGAATCTTGATTTCGGGTCAGGTCATGAGCTCATGGTTCATGAGTTTGAGCTTTGAATCAGGCTCTCTCTCCCTCTCTCTATGCCCCTCCCCCTCTCTCCCTTTCTCTCTCTCTAAATAAATAAAAGAAACTTAAAAAAAAAAAACTACTTGCGGGGCGCCAGGGTAGCTCAGTCGGTTAAGCGTCCAACTTTGGCTCAGGTCATGATCTCATAGTCTGTGAGTTCGCGCCCTGCGTTGGCCTCTGTGCTGACAGCTCAGAACCTGGAGCCTGCTTCAAATTCTGTGTCCGTCTCTCTCTCTGCCCCTCTCCCCTTCACGCTCTGTCTCTCTCTCTTTCTCTCTCTCTCTCTCAAAAATAAACATTAAAAAAATTAAGAAAAACTACTTGCTTTTCATATAACTGTGTGAAATATGATAGAAAGCTCTCTCTTAAGTGACTTTCGCTCAGCCAACTCCCAGAAAGACACTGATTCCTCCTGGATTCCCACAGAATTCACTTATTTTTTATTTATTTATTTTTTAATGTTTATTTTTGAGAGAGAGAACGCAACAAGCTGGGGAGGGGCAGGGAGAGAGGAAAATAGAGGATCTGAAGTGGGCTCTACACCATCAGCACAGAGCCCAATGTGGGGCTTGAACTCACCAACCATGAGATCATGACCTGAGCACAAGTTGGACGCTTAACCCACTGAGTCACCCAGGCATCCCATGCTGCTGTCTTTAAATTCCAGACGTCCTTTAAAGAACCCAGAGTTGGGTAGTTTATATATTGAAGCATCGATAGAACTGATGCAAAAGGATGACAGAAATATCCACTTAAAGACCCCCTCTATAACAAACACACACACACATATGCTCGAACAGGCTCTCATCCACATCAAATTGTATGTGAACCAGTTTACATTAATCCATGTTCATTTAAAATACATTCTATAAGGGGCGCCTGGGTGGCTCAGTCGGTTGAGCGGCCGACTTCGGCTCAGGTCATGATCTCACGGTCCGTGAGATCGAGCCCCGCGTCGGGCTCTGTGCTGACCGCTCAGAGCCTGGAGCCTGTTTCAGATTCTGTGTCTCCCTCTCTTTCTGACCCTCCCCTGTTCATGCTCTGTCTCTCTCTGTCTCAAAAATAAATAAACGTTAAAAATTAAAAAAAAAAATACATTCTGTAAGACAGGTACATGCCATTTTTTAAACAATTTCTCACCTTAATCTGGTTTTTAATTAACCAAGTAAACCAAGGATTGCTACATTTTCATTACAGAGATTTTCTGTAGAATTGAGATTAGCAAGGAGAATTCAGCAATAACTTATAGCTTCTCGGGATTTTCACTGATGTCCCTTATTGTATAAATGTATGAGGCTGTCACAGATATTACTGTGGAAAATTAGCTGCTAATTTTATCCTACTTTTTCTAACACAGATATAAGATAACTCAACAATCACATTGGGAGCCTTATTTTTTTTTTAACTGTGTAAAAACTCAAGATTTTCTCCTTTCTTTGTCCTCCACTTTCCCTGTTCCCTTGTACCACTGTTCGCAAAGATGAAAAGTAGTTACTGAAGTCAAAGTACACATTAATTTGCATGATGATTAACCACAGATGAGAAGTCACATTGTCGGAAGGTCATAAAATCCATTTAAAAATTAATCCTGGAGAGACAAATATGGGAGAGCAGCAAAGGCCATCTGTCTAAGCCATTCTGACGGTCTTAGAAGCTCCTATCCTTTCAGTATCCTCTCTAGGAAGACTTTCTGGACACTTCTGAAGTGCTAGTGTTGCTATAAAACTATGCTTATCGTCTTGGCATTTCTCAAGATGGCCGGTAAAACGTATGTGATAAACATATGTACTAAAAATATTCTAAGTGAATGGCCACATGCAATTAACAAGGTGATTAAGAATGCTTTGGGATCTCTTCATTGAAATGTACTGTCCCTGCTATCTATGGATCCCAAGACACCACCTTCATTTTTTCCTCAGTAATATTCATTATGGAAAACAAATTTATGGGGCACCTTGTGGCTCAGTAGTTTGAGCATCTGACTTTTGATTTTTGGCTCAGGTCAGCATCTGACTTTTGATTTTGGCTCAGGTCATGATCCCAGGGTCAAGGGACCGAGTCCCGTGTCAGGCTCCGAGCCAGGTGGGGAACCTGCTTAAGGTTCTCTCTCTCTCCCTCTGCCCCCTCCCCTGCTTGCACTCCCTCTCTCTCTCTTTCTCTCTAAGAAAATAAATAAAAAATAAATAAAATAAGAAAATGAATTTATGACTCCTGAGTCCTGAACATAACTTCATGTATAACCTCATTAGCATTTCAAATTTAGACTAAATGAGTATCTGTTCCTTGTGACATTTTATATTTCTATGCTTTATAAGATTGCTCAATCAATCTTATATTGACTTTAAACATTCACTTGAAGATCTGAGGAATCTTCACACAATATTTAAGGACTATCTCTGATCTGCTGCTGAAGCCTTAGGTCCCCATCTTAGTATCTGACCAGGTCCCCCCTCACCAGATCACATGGGATTGGGATCTCATCATCTCTTATGAGGATGCTGGGGGTGAGGAAGCGGTAATAAACTCATAAATCCCAGCTACCTGCCATTTTAACAAAAGGAGAAGTCTTCCTTTTAACCCAAAGAATACTACATCTGTCAGCAGACGGGTCCCAGATTGTTGTGGCATCAGAGAGGGCAGCTTCAACGGCCCCTCAAGGCCATTTATGATCTGGTCATCACTAGGTGCACCCACAAAGGGAATTCAAGGCCTAGGTCGTTCATGGGAAGTTGCACATAGATGTACAATCACTGGTCCTGACAATTCCTACGGTTTGTTTCTTTGGCTCAGATTTACTAGTGTTGTAGAACTAGAATCGTCACTCAGAGGGACCCCAGCACCCCCAGCCACTAACTCACTAGACGGTCCCAGCATGTATAAAATCGCATCTTCAGAAGCTAGCAAGGACGTGTGACTAGGCAGGGATGGTCAAGTCACCCAAAACCACCCAGTAGCAGAAGCAGTACCTGGGAGGAAAGGTGTTCAGATTTCCAGGCTAGAGTTTTCAGGGAAACTGAAAACCTTTGATTTTCATACTTTGATGAAGACATTTTCACCGCATCTTTTGGGGCCTACAACAAATGGTGCTGTATTTCCACAATGACAAAGGCCTTGGAAACGTTGAGCCTAGCACATGCCAAGCTCTTCCCTGTGAAAGCATGTGCATTTGAAACAAATGGTCTCTCACCAGTAATTGGCACATAGCAGGTGTTCAGAAACTCTTTGTGTATCAGATTAAATGAGGAAAACTGGAGGCATGACAGGATCAAGTATTTCCTCAAATGCTTCAAGAACGTTGGGATGGTAGAATCATTAACATAAACTCGTTTTATAGTTTTGTTTAAAGATTTTGGTATATTTAGAAAGTTAAGTATGAAAAGAATAAAGTTTTGTCAAAATAGGGAAGATGTCTACAAATGTGGTTACACAATGTGGCCAAACAGAGAGGAATTCGGAGAGGGAGAAAAGGGGTTGAAAGGAAACCGGTAATATATATTTTGTCTTACTGTTGCGACACAAAAGACAGGAAGTAGAAGTGACAACAGAATAAGCCATATTCACATCAACCAAAAGCAAAGAAATAAAGACTTCTTTTAGTAAGGAATACCAACCTCTACAAGGAGCCTATATATACGGGATTTTTATATTAGGATTCCTGTCTTTGTTTGAGCTACCATAGGAGAATGGCATAACTAGATGGCTTATAAGCAACAGGAATTAATCTCATACAGTTCTGGAGGCTTGGACATCCAAGGTCAAGACACCAGGAGATTTGGTGTCTGGTGAGAACCGGATTCCGAATTCATACGTGGCTGTCTTCTCACTGTGTCCTCACGTGGTGGAAGGACTCAAGAGATCTCTTTATAGGGACACTAATCCCATTCATAAGGCTCCCACCCTGATGACTTAATTACCTCTCAAATACCATCACATTGAGGGTTAGATTTCAACATATGGACTTGGGGCTCACAAACATTCAGTGTAGAATATTTCCCTAAAGAATTAAAATTCTGGAGTTCAAGTCCTGGCTTCCTGATGAGAGATTTGGAACTCTAAGCCAGTTGATTAAGGTTGTTTAGAAACTAGAAACCTATTACAATTCAGGAAGTAAACGGATTAGGTTACACAGTGATTTTGAAGGTATATAAATGATGTATTTTTTACACTTGATTTTAGCCAAAAGTCTGAGACGCAATTAAATGATGTATTTTCTATTAAAATAGCTACCTTTCTGGGGCTCCTGGGTGGCTCAGTCAGTTAAGCATCCAACCTCAGCTCAGGCCACGATCTCATGGTTTGTGGGTTCAAGCCTCACATTGGGCTCCAGGCTGACGGTAAGGAGCCTGCATGGGATTCTCTCTCTTTCTCTCTCTCTCTCTGCTGCTCCCCCATTCATGCTTTTTTTCTCTCTCTCAAAAATAAATAAACTTTAAAAAAAACTTTAAAAAATACAATAAAATAGCTATCTTTCTTTACATTTTGGTCGAAGTGATTGGCCTACCACTTAAACAGAGTAATTGCTAATACAATGAATTATATGCTTATTTATTTTATAATGTGTCATATTTTTATAAGACATATAGAATTGGTAGAAAAACAGGTTGAAACGTTGATACAATTGAGGCAAATGGTCTCAATTCTTTTTCACTTTGGTCAGTGAGATGTCAAATGTCCAATTTGACCTTTCCTGATGTTTAAACTCTTAAATGAAATTAGTCTAAGGTTAAGAAATGTTTGGGGCGCCTGGGTGGCTCAGTCGGTTAAGCATCCGACTTCAGCCAGGTCACGATCTCGCAGTCCGTGGGTTCGAGCCCCGCATCAGGCTCTGGGCTGATGGCTCAGAGCCTGGAGCCTGCTTCTGATTCTGTGTCTCCCTCTCTCTCTGCCCCTCCCCCGTTCATGCTCTGTCTCTCTCTCTGTCTCAAAAATAAATAAACATTAAAAAAAATTAAAAAAAAAAAAAAGAAATGTTTATGTGAATTTTGTTCCTTTCGTTACATTTTATAACGACACAGAGTATAGTATAAAACACCAAAAATGATTTATGGAATAATTTGCTAATTATTAAGTTACTAATAAGTATTAGTAATAAGTATACTAATAAGTATTCATTTCCTATAAATATTAGTAATAAGTATACTAGTAAGTATGAATTTACTAATAAGTGACTCCAGATCTATAGAACTTATTTAAACTTACCTGTTACACTAACCAAGTGCTTTTCAAACTTATTTTCAGGGCACCTGGGTGGCTCAGTCAGTTAAGTGTCCGACTCTTTATTTCTGCTCAAGTCTTGATCTTCTGGTTCGTGAGTTTGAGCCCCAAGTCAGGCTCTGTACTGACAGCATGGAGCCTGCTTGGGATTCTTTCTCTCTCCCTCTCTCTCTCTGCCCCTCTCCTGTTGGAGCTCTCTCTCCCCCTCTCTGAATAAATAAACATTTTTTTTTTTAAAAACCCACGAACTTATTTTCTTAAGTTAAGACATTTAGTTTTGGCAACTACTCCGTGTCTAGAGCTGTGTTAATTGCTGTGAGGTGATACAATGACAGGTCCTGTTTGTGAAGGAGATTACACTATTTGGGGCCAAAGAATCCAATAAAATGTGACTTGTTCAAAATATAGTGTGACTTGTTCACGCTTAAGAGATTGATGTTCTCACCTAAGGTTTAGGGAAGTTTCATAGAATAAGGGATAGTAAATCAGGCCTTGTGGAAGGTAGAAAGGAATTAGACCAGGTTGGGGGTGGTGAAGAAGGGAAAGCGCACCTTGGAGATGATAGAGCAGAGTGTTGGGAGAGCAGTTCCAATCTCTGCCGTGCAGATGAGAAAGGTTTTGGAGGATGAGAAAGGGTCAAAGTCAGTGTAACCTTATTTTTTTGTTCTGTTTTTTTTTTTTGTATTTGAGGATTCTTTAGCAATTTGAGTAATTATATTGCAAAAGTAAAAATTACTTTTCAACATTTTACATTTGTTCTTTCTTTTCCTTTCCTTTCCTTTCCTTTCCTTTCCTTTCCTTTCCTTTCCTTTCCTTCCCTTCCCTTCCCTTCCTTCCTCTTTCTTTCTTTCTTTCTTTCTTTCTTTCTTTCTTTCTGAGAGAGAGTGCAAGTAGGGGAGGGGAAAGAGGGAAAGAAGAAGAGAAGATTTCAAGCAAATTTCATGCCAAGCGCAGAGCCCAACATGGGGCTCGATCCCACAACCCTGGGTAGACGTTCAACCGTTGAACCGGCTGAGCTACCCAGGCGCCCCTTGTTATTTCCTTTTTAAATAGCAAAACAAGGATGGAAAAAAACTGGGCTTAGAATAAAGTGGACAGAGCTTGAAGTCTTCCTCTGTCACTAACCAAGGGAACTTGGTCAAATCAGTTTATCTCTTCACAGGGGAAGAGAACAACTTCTTCACAGGGTCTCCTCTCGTCAATTATTATTATTAATAATGTAATAGATTAACATTTATTGAATATTTAAAATATACCCGATACATGCGATATTTCCCATGGCATAATTTCCATGAAATTCCCTTTTCTAATGAAAGAATCTTAGTAAAATCATGAGCATGAAGCCAGACATAGCATTTCCAATAAATTACTTTGCAGACCTTGAAAAAAAAACAACCAAACTGAGAGAGAAACCAGGATTTATGATATCTCCTGTCCATTTATATAAGGCTTTCCAGCTGTTCCATTCTTCAAGAGGCCACTAACTTCCTGGATTTGCAGCCCAATTCTAATGAAGATCATTTTAAATCAACAATAGAGTGGGGCGCCTGGGTGGTTCAGTCGGTTGAGTGTCCGACTTTGGCTTAGGTCATGATCTCACGGTTTGGGGGTTCAAGCCCTGCATCATAGAGCCTGGAGCCTACTTTGGATTCTGTGTCTCCCTCTCTCTATGCCCCTCTCCACTCATGCTCTCTCTCGCTCTCTTTCTCTATCTCAAAAATAAACAAACATTAATTTTTTAAATTAGGAATAGAGTTTCTTTTCTTTTTCTTTTTCTTTTTTTTAGTGCTTTATGAGTACCTGAATTACGTTGTTTTTATTGAACATGCATCTCTGATGACATTATTGAAAACAAAAGGTAAATGAAGTACTACAAGTCTTCCAGCAAAATAGATTTAAAAGGTGGCAAGAGAAAAGCATGAACAAAACAAAGATCAGAAATAAAAGGTTGGCAAAGATATACGTGGCCATACAGTTAAGAAAAGCAAGTGTGACAATAGTGATGTGAGATGCAGGAGATTTCTCAACGGCAGGAAGTATAAAAACGGGAAATACAAAAGAAAATGTCTCAAGCAAATAGAAAATTTTAAAATCTATTTATGTCCTGAACATAAAGAACAATCTCCTAAAAGGTAAATAAATCTTTACAATATGAAGCAAATGAGAAGTTTCCCCGTAATATAGTCAACAATATATAGTCTTTGACTAGGAGGCTGACATTGTGTTTATAAACCAAAATATACAATTGGATTTCCAGAGAAATCTACAAAAGTTTTTCCTGGAAGTCTCTGCAAAGGAAGCCTTAATAAACACACAAAAGTAAAGGCTGACAAGGTCATAGATTTTCCTTAGCACAGTAAAACTAAAACAAAGAGACCAAGAGAGTATATGCATAGATATTCCAAAACAATTCCCAAAATTTAGCCCTGGTTCAAAAATGAAATTGAAACAAGCAAATCCTTTAAAGTGACAGATAGAAAAGTACTGTATGCTAAAATATTCGGGGCACAGCCAAACTGTAGCTAAACAAGTCTTACGTTTTTTTAAGAAAAAATTACTGAATTTCTACTAGTAGAATGGCAGATTTAGGATCTTCGAAAATCTTCTCCGCCATAAAAGTAATGAGAATACTGTCAAAAACTGTCAAAGTCGCCTTTTCAGAATTCTGAAAATTAAGTAAAGGCTTGCTGCAATCTGAGAAATGCTTTCTCAAGAACAATGGCTACAGTTTGGTAAGAACAATGAGCTATGTGGCATTGCAACTTGACCTAAATCCCGTGTCTCTCTCTCCCCAGCCTCATGGTGGACTTGAAAACCATCACCTAGAAGAAGCTGAAGGGGCTGAATGGGTGTGGAATGCCCCCAAGTACCCCACACCCAGATAATCATCACTGTTTGACCCATTGGGCAGCTTGTTAAAAAGCTTCATTTGTAGGACTTCTCTTTAATTGACCAACTCAGCTGCTCCAAGTGAAGACCCCTATTTGCACTTCTTTGGTGGAAAACAACGAATGGCAATGGTCTACTGCAGCTGCAGGAGGCAGGATTACTGGTTAAAGCCAACAAGAATCTGACCAAACACTTAAAAGGAAATAATGAGGAATGAGATGTCCATAGGGGACTTTGAAAAGCCGTGATATATTCCTGGAAATTTGGAAAGTTATTGTGAAACTATTGTGTTTCTCAGAGAAATAGAACCAACAGGAAACAGAGTCCCATGATCTGCTCTCTGCGGGCTGGAGACCCAAGAAAGTTGGTGGCATGGCTGAGAGTCTTAAGGCTTCAAGAGCAAATGGTGGAGATTCCAGGTCAAGTGTGAAGGTCTGAGAAACAGGCTCTCTGAGGGAAAAGTGATATTCCAGGAGGGCGAAATTTAAGTAATATGGGTAAAAACTGGGTGAGAAAGATTTTGATATGGAAGACGGGAAACCAGGACTCACAAAGGAAGTTGTAAATGTACTCAATTATATAAACATTAAGGCATATGTAGCGAAATTGGTGGAATATAATTGAGCAAATCGAATGAGTCTTCCTTCTTCCTTCGGGCAGGCTCCCGACCAGTGGAAAAACAGCACCCAAACACATTATACTCCTGGTTTTTAATGCTTTTCACAAATATTACAAGCTAGTGACGTTTAGATTATTATATAACAGTGCAGCAAATATTTTTTTCTTAGTCTTCTTCTTGATTTTTGGCATTGTATGTTGTGTCTTTTGACATATACGAATTTTTAACTTGATAGGGATTATGTATCAAAAATAATAGGGGCAAATTATATTTTTATCAGTAATACACGACAATCCCCAGTAGACTTCTATTCTCAAAAGCGTCAGATGTTCTTGGTGAGTAAGATCTTGTTAATTCAAATATCATCCATCTCGGTTTTGATTTGCATTTTTCCAAATGTGAGACAAGTGCCTTTTCATACTATCTTTGTCCATTTCAAGTCTCGTCTGTGCACGTAGTCGTTCGCAAATATTTACTGAGTGACTAGGTAGTGGATGAAAGCATTGGCTCAGAAGTCGGAAGTCTCCGCCTGGACCCTGTCTCCTCCATTCGGTGTGACTCTGGACATCTCAATCCTGTGACTAAGTTTGCTTACCTGGCAAGTGAAGCTAAGAGTGCCTATGTGATAGACTTGTTGCAAGCATTCAATATGGTGACACGTGCATGCTGCTTCAGACGGTGCTTTGCCAATAGTAGACGAGCAGTTGATGCTGGTTGTCACCATGTTTAAGGACAGAAGAGTATACGGGGTGCTGCTGACGCCCTCCCGTGCCAACTCCAGGCCCAGAAGCCCCATCAGTTTCTCAGTAGACTTGGGGAGAACCATCTTACCTTCTTCTGGGGGGTGGGGTGGGAGAATTATCCAGCTGTGCTAGAAACACCTCCCATCCCTGTAGCTCTGTATTTTCTGAGACCCGCACAAGACCTTTAGAAGTCAGAGTCATTGAGATGTGCTTTGTTCAGAAGACAAGAGAATAGAAGAGATTATTATTATTATTATTATTATTATTTTAGATTTTCACACTTCAGGGGTGCCTGGGTGTCTCAGTCAGTTGAGCGTCCAACTCTTGATTTAGGCTCAGGTCATGATTCCAGGGTCATGGGATCGAGTCCCGGGTCGGTTCTGCACTGAGCATAGAGGCTTCTTGGGATTCTCTCTCTGTCTCTCTGCCCCTCTCTCCTGCTCACGTGCACTATCTCTCTAAAATAAAAAAATTTTTTTTTAAATGTCACATCTTTGGATGATTATGATGTATATACAAAAATGTATGATGATGATTATGATGTACATACAAAAATTTTAATTTTTACAGAAATTCTAATATAGAAAACATTTAAAGAAACATAAAAAATATGATAATGTAGATATATATTATTAATATGCAAAGATGTTTAAGTTCACAAAAAAGTAGGTCTATATTTACACACCCATGCACACACACAGATACACACACGCACACACTGTCTTGAAAGAATATACCAAAATGTTAACAATTGTCATTTCTTGGTAGTGATAGCACTTTTTATTACTTCCTTAGAGTCTTATGTATTTTCAACTTTTCACAATGAGCCCTTGCTTCTTTTATAATCATAAAAAAGCCAATTAAATTATTGTAGGTTTAGAAGCAGAAAATTTTCATTGAGGATATAGAAGAATAATGAGACAGAAGCCCCAACAACTGTGGCTGGATCCCAAGGCAATTCAAGGGATTTGGAGTAAAAGCCAGTCCTTAAGCCTCCAGCAGAGGGTTGGCTCTGGGCAAGAGAATGGTCGTTGCATTTTTTATCATTTCCCCATGCTTTGGAATTGTGCTTGTTGTGTTCTGCCTTTAAAAATTGGGGGATTCAGGGGCGCCTGGGTGGCGCAGTCGGTTAAGCGTCCGACTTCAGCCAGGTCACGATCTCGCGGTCCGTGAGTTCGAGCCCCGCATCAGGCTCTGGGCTGATGGCTCGGAGCCTGGAGCCTGTTTCCGATTCTGTGTCTCCCTCTCTCTGCCCCTCCCCCGTCCATGCTCTGTCTCTCTCTGTCCCAAAATAAATATAAAAAACGTTGAAAAAAATTAAAAAAAAGAATTAAAAAAAATTGGGGGATTCAGGGGTGCCTGGGTGGCTCCGTTGGTTAAGTGTCCAACTTTAGCTCAGGTCATGATCTCATAGTTCATGAGTTCAAGCCCCGCGTCAGGCTCTGTGCTGACAGCTTGGAGCCTGGAGCTGCTTCAGATTCTGTGTCTCCCTCTCTCTGCCCCTCCCTGCTTGCTCTCTGTCTCTCTCTCTCTCTCTCTCTCTGAAAAAAATAAATAAATAAACATTAAAGAAATTATTTTAAAATAAAAAGAAATTGGGGGATTAAAATATGATTTTAACTTTGAATATATTCACTTTAGTTACCGTGACTAAATATAACTACAATTTTTTGCATTTTTGTTACCCTGGCTCTTGTGCAGAGGACATTTCTTCAGCAGAATTCCATGGGAAGCTGCCTCTTGCAAGACGCTTTCCAAGTGAACTTTGAGCTTCACAGAGGCCTGTCGGGGACACTGGATTTTGGAAAGGGTGGAACTTATTCAGAGCTGTGCTTCGTAGGAGAAAGAAGGAGCAAGGTGGTATGGCACATAGGAGAGCCCATAGGAACTGCTGTATGTCGCAAGGGGTGAGGTTTAACAAGAATTTTGCTGTGTGTTGTCTGTCCATCTTTGCTTATTCACAGGCGATCTATAGTGCATTCCGTTTATATGTTTGTTTTTAAGATTTTACTTTTAAGTAATCGCTACACCCAACACGGGGTTCAAACCCACAACCCTGAGATTAAGAGTCGCACCCTACTGGCTGAGCCAGCCAGGCTCCCCTTAGTACATTTCAAAACGTAATGGTAATTGACCTCATGTCTTTCAAATGCAACAGTGTGATGAATCTGGCCGTAAATTAAGATGGGATTATTGGGATAATATTTCAGAGTTTTCCATCACCTAAGGTACAGTCTCAGCAATCCTAGGATAAAGCAAAGAGACCCCCCCTCCCATATCCGCGGTTTCGCTTTCCATTTTCAGTCATCCGTGGTCAAGCGTGGTCCTGGAAACAGATGATCCTCCTTTCGACATATCTCAGAAGGCCACTAGTAGCCTAATGCTACATCGCAGTGCCCATATCACTCACCTCCCTTCATCTCCAAACATAGGCGTTTTATCCTCTCGCATCATCACAAGAAGAGTGAGTACAGTATGGGGCGCCTGGGTGGCTCAGTGGGGTAAGCCAACGCCCCTTGATTTTGGTTCAGGTCGTGACCTCACAGTTCATGAGCTACAGCCCCACATCGGGGCCTGTGCTGATAGCGTGGAGCCTGCTTGGGATTCTCTTTCCCTCTCTCTGAGTCTCCCCCAGGCACTCTTTCTCTTTTAAAAATAAATCAAGAAATATATTAAAAAAAAGAATGAGTACAGTATATTCTGAGAGACCACATGAACATAACTTTATTACAGTATATAGTTATCATTATTCTGCTTTATGATTAGTTATTATTGTTAATCTCTTACTGTGCCTAATTTGTAAGTTGAACTTTATCATAGGTATGTCTGTATCGGAAAAACATAGCATATACAGGATTTGGTACTATGTGCGGTTTCACGCATCACTGGGGGTCTTGGGACAAATTCCCTGTGGATAAGAGGGGACGGCTGTAGTCTCGTTTGCTTAGCTTTTATTTTGTCTGTCCAACGAATACGTAAGCCCCACGAAACAGCGATCTCTTCCATTTTGTTCTGTGGCGTCTCTGGCATCTCGAACAATTCCCACGTTTGGCACTCAGGAAGTAGTTCTTGAATGAGGGAACCAGTAAGTCAGACCTGTGTCTCCTTTCACTTTATATTTTCCCAATAACTAGCACAAGATCTAGCAGGGCGTGGGACACTCTGTCTTTCTAGCTGTGTGCCATTAGACAAGTCCCCTCACCTCTCCGTGTCTCAATTTCTCCATGTGTAAATTAATCCTTGCCGTATTAAATTAGTGCACACGTAGAGAGCGCTTCTCGTGAGCACTTGGTAAGTGTTAATTATTCTGAGATACGGAAGTAACATGAGGGGAAATTAAAGAAACCAGAACTCTGAAAGATAACTTTTGATAACAAAAAAATAATGACCTAATATAAAGTGGAAAATAAAAAGGTGATCAGAGGTCATTTATATTGTCCATAAATAATAGACGTACACACATATCTACACACACAGACATACTAGGGAACAAGAGTATGTTTCCTCATCTGGATGAATGTGCATTAATTTTTTTCATAGTAGTTATTTCTGGATGGTAAGACTCCGGATGGTTTTTTCCATGAAGGCTTTCTTAAATTTTCCACGTTTCTATTATATTCACGCAGTGCCTCTACAATCCGCACAGATAATGAACACTGCCGAAACTGACTATTTACAGGTGTAAAAACACGAAGGGAAATGCAGCACATTTTAGATTTCACTCCACCTCATCCTGGCTGCCTTGAGGTTGTCCACCAGGTGAACCCCTAGGAGCACCTGCAGGGCCCGGAGGTAAGGAAGCCGGGAGCCCATTCTGCAGACCCAGCCAGCCAGGCCAGTGGTTTCACCACCACCCACCCACCCCCCCTCCCCGGGGATTCTGGCATTGGGAACCAAATTGCTTTTACTACAGGAACCTCCATCTGTCCAAACTCAACTATCTGATTGACTCTCATTTAAATAGTAGAAGTTTACTTTTGAAAAGTTGGGTTTTTCTTTCTTTCTTTTTTTTTTTTTCACAGCTGTCTTGGCAACATCTGATTCCAGCCTGGGCAGGAAGTATCTGAGTCAGAGACGGGGTGAAGCAGCTTTTCTGGTGCCGTTCCCAGCCCTCGGATGAGGTCTGTCTCTCCCAGAGCAATGAGCCTGCTTCTACAAAGAGTTTGCAGAGAGTAGGAGGTTGTAGGAAATGGGATGCAGCCGAAGAAGCCCTCTCATCCACCCTTGACTGCATTTGAAAAAGTGTTAGTCATTGGCACGGGTCCCGTCCTCTCGAGCATCCTCAATAAATTAGCGATTCTCAGAAAACCACCCCCGCGGGAATGGGAAGGAAAATGACCGAGCATCAGGGGGGGACTGAGGTTGTGCCTACAGCAGATATTTTATGAGATGCATTTAGCTAAGTAGAGCACATTCCTCCCCACCAGCCATTAAAAAAATAAAAAAAATAAAAATCAAACAAAACAAGACTGAAGTTCTAGATTCTGAAGGCACATTTATTTTTAGATTTATTTATTTGTCCAAGTAATCTTTACACCCAATGTGGGGCTCGAACTCACAACCCTGGGATCAAGAGTCTCATGCTCTTCTGACCGAGCCAGCCAGGCACCTCTGAAGGTACGTTTTGATTCACTAATCGAAATAAAGACCTTATGGTTCTTTCTCTCTCCTTTTCCTTCTGCTTCTCCTTCTCTTTCTTCTTTTGTTTCTTTTAATTTATTTTTTGTTTTTTTTTAAATTATTTTTAAGTTTATTTATTTGAGAGAGAGAGACAGAGAGCACGAGTGGGGTAGGGGCAGAGAGACAGGGACAGAGACTTCCAAGCAGGCTCCCCACTGTGTCAGCACAGAGCCCAACAGGGGGCTTGAACCCACGAACCATAAGATCACGACTTCAGCCGCAATCAAGAGTCAGACGTTTAACTGACTGAGCCACCCAGGTGCCTCTCTTTCTTTTTTCTTTTTCTATTCCTGTATTGTCATGGTGGCAGTTGGTAACGTAGTTTGAGATGATCTGAGATGGTCACACAACTAACTGCTCAGCCCCCTTCTTCTATACAAAGACAATAGGGCCATTTTCTGTTTCTGAAACAAAGAGGAGACAAATGCATGTTGGGTTGGAAGTGGACTTTCTATAAGACAATCTCGATATTTTTACTTTCAGATTCTATCTTTAAGGACTTGAGACTTGAGTTATCTGTTATAGGGCAACTCAACAGCTCTGACTACTATGATGGGGGAAAAGGCGTGACTCAGTGGAAGTGAAAGTTGGCTTCTCGATTCGCTGGATTCGTATCTAAACCTCAGTTTGGGCCTTTACACGCTATATGATACGGGGCCATTTCTTAACCTTTTGTAACCTCATTTTCCTAATTTATAGGAACCATGATGTGAGGGTTAGATGTAACATATGAAAGTGCTTCACCCATAATAGACGTGGTATTATTTACCTATATCATTGTATTGAGTGTACCTAATCATCTCTTTCTTATTGGCATTAAAGTTGTTGTAAATAAAAACAAGGTGGATTAAATCTAAAATTGTTATAGAGACAAGGTAATAATCACGGTTACGTATCAAATTCCCAGTTTTGTTTTTAATAGGATGAGAGCAAGAATTGCATTTGAGTGACTGTGCATTGCAAATATTATACCTAGAAGCTAGACCAGGGCTCTCTTAGAGCGTGGATTGAGATCCATCACCAGAAGATAGAATGAGACAAGAATCACTCGAGAATCTAGCTGAAATGTGTATTTCTAGGCCCATCTGAGACCTCTTTGATTCCAGGATCCTGTAAATTGCATTTTCATGGGGTTCCTCTGCACATTAAAGTTGAAACACCACCAATTTGAAGATGTAGATTTTTTCAAAAATGTTT